>NW_015505446.1:737435-767002 GCF_001515645.1 Sinocyclocheilus grahami | reverse complement strand
TCATCTTGTTAATGCTATAAATTAATTACAACAATAAAAGAAAATTTCATCATGAACATACATGAACAACAATATCACATTAAACCACAGAAATTCCAAAATGACATTTCCCTTGCATTCAACTTCCAAAAGTGCATTCATCTTTGCCATGTTACATTCAGTTAGTTGACTAGTGCTATACGCTGTATTAACAAAAACATAAATGGCATTAATAAACACGTGATGGGGATTTACTATTAATCACAGAACCGGCTTTACTGACGAGATGCGCATGACAATCACATGCGATTTATTGTGCAGCCCTAAGTTTGTTTGTTGATCACAAAGTACAAATTAGATGAGGAAAACTAGAATGTATTCAAATTGCCGCCATTACTGTCTAGAGTGCGTGGAATGGTGCGCTGTGATTGGTTGTTACTGTTTACAGTGTGTGGAATGGTGCGCTGTGATTGGTTGTTACTGTTTATGGTGCGTGGAATGTTGCGCTGTGATTGGTTGAGTTGATATATCGCATTCTGCAGAAAAGGGAGACTGGCGTTTGTCGCTGTTTGGAAAGAAAGGGAGAAAACATGACAGAATAACTCAGCGGATATCGCATTCTGCGTAAAATAAAAAATGGACTTTTCAATACTAACCAGATACAATACTGATTTTAGCGGAAACTTAAAAAAAAACAAAAAAACAAGGCCTTTATCGCGTGATTTTAGCGGAAACTTAAAAAAAAACAAAAAAACAAGGCCTTTATCGCGTTTTGGAACTCTTTGTATATACTAGTCAACATTTGAAGTGGATCAAAACCTTATATCAAAGTTGTCCTAAAACCTAAAACCAAAATGCGTTCTTGTCTTAGGACAACTTTGATTAACTTTTTTGATCCAATTCAAATGTTGACTACTGTATATATATTATTATTAAAATATTTCTCAAAATTTTGAGTTCAAAATGAGAATTCAGACAAGAGCTTAATATTTAAATTGCTCTCATCTGTAAATTATTCACTGGAATTCCCTCTGCTTTGCTGTTTAAAATATTATAACGTAAAACATTATATTTTCTTCTTTTTTGGTTTAATAGAAAATCTCTATTGAAACTAAAACTTCCTTTTCTTTCTTCTTCGTCCTCTAAATCCCATTTTACTTGCATATGTATATATATATATATATATATATATATATATATATATAACTAAAGATAAATGCAGATGTTTGTAGTAGAGTACCAGTGCAATATTGTGTTGACTTTTCCTTGACATCTGTTAGACCCAGTTTAAAAATAAAATTAAAATAAAAAGTGTGTATAAACCCTCTCAATCAGGGTGCAAGCCTTTATTTATTTATTTGCTGACTTTTAATTTATATATATATTAAACTTTTGTATTTCTATATATTTTTTGCTTTTATTTCATTTATTTGTGTTTTTATTTGCTTTTTCATTTGTTTTATATATTATTTATTTTATTTAAATTTTTATGTAGTTTTTTTGTTTTATATTTTTAATTTGCGTATTTATTTTTTTATATATTTATTATTTTTTATATATGATTTATTTTTATAACTTTTTAAAGTTTGCATTTATTTTATTTTATATTTAACTTTTTATATTATTATTTATTTACATTTTTTATTCATTATTTATTTATTTTACTTACCATGAAACTATATTTTGAATCAAATAATTTGTTTACATTTGATTTATTTCTTTATCGGGCACTTTTATGCCAAAGCAACCTCCCCCCCATTTTAGTAAGGATTTTTTTTATGTCCTTATGATAATTATGTTTATTTAGTTTTTTTATGTGCATATTTCCATGAGTTGTATGCTTTCTGTGAAACTGCATGAAAAATGTGAACACATATTGAGATTTTGTTCCTTAATGTGAAGAATATTCCACATTTGCATCTTGACATGGAGACTTCAGAGAATAATGGTTAAACCTCAATGGAAAATCTAACATACAGATTTGATCTAGGACAAGTCTGAAGTTGCTCAAGTCACGATAGGTGTTTTCTTTAGTAGACATTTTGTATTAACCCCATCTCATCTTATGCTGATAGCAGACAGAGTTGATAAATACTTTGGAGACTGGGATTCTTGTTACTAATTATTTTGAAACTCTTTTGAACTGTTAAAATCCAATTACTTGGATTTATTTGCCGTGTGGCTGCAAAAAAACATACGGAAGAAAAAAACTTGTATTGACGCTCCAGCACAGAAGATTTGGACACAGAAGGGCTGGTTAAATTGTGCCCTTGGGAACAAAAGCCAGCAGTCAAGATTCTCTCACTAAGCCAGAAATAGTGCCCTGAATTTCCAGTGACTTACTTGCCAAGCAAGAGTTACATAAGATGGCATGTTTTGTCTAGCTATCAGTGTCCTGGTATAGATAGTTCACCTAAAAATGACAGTTCAATCGTTCAAATCCTATATGACTTTCTCTGTATCAGTGGAACACAAAAGGAGATGTTTTGAAGAATGTTCATGTCGCTCTTAACCAATGTAAACCGTGACCAAGGGCTGTCAGGCTCTAAAAAGGCTGAAAAATGTGATCCATATGAGTTGTACACTCAATAGCTTTGTGTGAGAAACACAAAAGTAAAGTTTTTAAGTCATAAAGTTTACCCTGTAATGCCTGTAATATGAAGTAATAATCAGAAAAATGTTATTGAATGTTTAGACAAAATAAAAAGGCAAATCTAGAGTGTCATATTTGAGACATCAGGCTTTTATGGTTCATGTGATATAGTGAGAATATAGAGCTCATAATCAAAAAAGGAAATAATTTAAAAAAACTCAATATTTTAGTTAGAGGCCCAAACTGAGCAAAAATATGCAATTTGGTCCAGTTGCTGATTTATATGACCAAATAATACAATGAAATTCTGAACGCTTACAATGTAAATCAGTGAGATTATAAGAGTATAACAGACTACTTACATAAAATGCATATACATATCAGTTGTCACCTTACATCTCCCAATAATTAGTAAGAAGATTTTTAAATGCTTAGTTTTATAATCAAAGTCTGATGTTTTATATTTGATAGTCACATTTTTACATGTTTTTTCTTAGAAAATAAAAAATGTATATCAAATAAACCTAAATTGATCCAGTCTAGAAAGTGTTCATCTTGAAATTTTACTAATAATATAAAAGTTAGTCTTAGGGTGCTTTCACACCTGTAGATCGATTGCTTTGTTCCGAAACAGGGATTAAAATGATTACAATGTTGCTTTTTATTTTTAGTGCAGTTTGCTTTCACACGGCAAAGTTTCTAAACGGACCAAATTTGTTAATATAAGTCACGTGTGAGTAAACTGTTCTCTCATTGGTTCCATGGTTTATTTTCCACTTAGCTGTCACAGCTGTCATCCGTCAGGATTAGGGCTGGGTATCGTTAAAAAAATTTCGATACCGATAACGATACCTTGACTTCGATACCGGTTCCTGAACAATACTTTTTTGTTTCAAGACATTTGACATGTTTCCGTCCTGAAATCTCGTGTGGGTTGAACTAATTTTTTTAAGCACCTCATCCCAAACCTTCCATTGCAAATTCCAAAACGTAATTTTAGAGCTGATAACAGAGGCTTGAGCCATTGATATGCAGGCTTACGCAGTTATTAATGCAGTCTAATGCGGTTATTAGAGAGAGATTAAGTGTGTGTGAATACCTGCGTCTATGTGTCTCTCAGCAGCGTTCAGCAACAGCGTCTACTAATAGCGAATCTTTAAGTTAAACTCCTTCATGAACCTCGCTACTGAGAAATGTCATGTAGCTTTTCAGCTGCGAAACTATTTTACTGATAAATTCGCGGTGCAGCGCTGACAAGAAGTTTCTGTTCGCGTCACCGCGTGTCTGCACTGTGTGTTCGTCTGTGAGAGAGACTGGGAGAAAGAAAGCCTGATTTCCGTAGACTACATAAAAAAGGTGGAAGACATGGAAATAGTTTGTCATTTTTTACGCTATTGTTTGTTATATGTATTTGCTCAATGTCTTGAGCAATGCGTAAATCCGGCCCTGTTAGACAGCAATCGGAAGTTATTACAAACACTCGATTGTGGTTTAAAGTGAGTTTTGAGTAAAAGCCATAACACGCGCTTTCGGTCGTGTAACGTTAGTATGAACGGACATCTGCATATGATTGGAACTCCACGCAGCTCCCGCGCTACTCTATACTGGTGGTATTACAGTACCATGAGAGCTAAAGTGAGCAGACTGCTCCGTGCGCTTTCGAATCGCTCTCGCGGATGATCGATCTGCACCGCGCCTCTAGTCGAACACACCGGCTAGTGCTGCAGGCTTATTGGCTCACGCTGATGAGATTAACCCCTTAAGTATCTAAATTTGGTACCGAACGACAAGACGTTTTTTGATACTCGATGGTATCGAGGCAATTCGGTCGGTGCCTAAAAAGTATCGAACTCGATACCCAACCCTAGTCAGGATGGAACGACAACAGCTTTGCGGGCTTATTGTTGTTTTTTTTTGTAGCTGTCGTTTTTTTAATTTATCATTTTGAGCAGGAATCCAGGATTGATCAGGAAAACATTTTTAAAATGTACCTACTACGAAGAAGAGCAATAAAACGGCATTATAAAATGAAAAAGTGCCCTTTGATTTTTGAATGGCGAAGACGTGCTCACCCACAGACATTCACAGGCAGGCTTATTGGCTCACGCTGATGAGATTAACCCCTTAAGTATCTAAATTTGGTACCGAACGACAAGACGTTTTTTGATACTCGATGGTATCGAGGCAATTCGGTCGGTGCCTAAAAAGTATCAAACTCGATACCCAACCCTAGTCAGGATGGAACGACAACAGCTTTACGGGCTTATTGTTGTTGTTTTTTGTAGCTGTCGTTTTTTTAATTTATCATTTTGAGCAGGAGTCCAGGATTGATCAGGAAAACATTTTTTAAATGTACCTACTACGAAGAAGAGCAATAAAACGGCATTATAAAATGAAAAAGTGCCCTTTGATTTTTGAATGGCGAAGACGTGCTCACCCACAGACATTCACAGGTTCATTTTGAAGTATTAGCAAAACAACAAAGCTAATGCTTTTCACGGAACTTATGTAATTACCCATCATACATTGTGATATAGCCTGGTTGGTTGGTCCGTTGGATCGGATTGCTTTCTCACTACAACCGAACCACTCCAGAGTTCGCTTTCAATCGAGCCGAGACCACCTCGTTCAGGCGATCTCGGACCGAGCGTGATTGCCGTGTTCACATATGCCCAAATGAACCGAGCTAAGGGGGAAACGTGTCAGGTTCCGAAACAACGGGTCAGGTGTGAAAGCACCCTTACATTTACTTGACAAAAAACAGTCAATGTTTTACAGTAAATGATACCAAAAGGCTTTTTACTTGCTAAAAAAGTATAAACTGTCAATAAGACGACACAAGGCATGTAGTAGATTGTGTGCAACAGGTTTTTCGGCAGTTTTGAGGTCTTGAATTTGCCTATCAAATATGATACATTAGACTTTATAGTGTGGGAAAGAGTAGCATGAACAATCGCCCAAATATCTTATTTTGTGTCACACAGAAGAAATAAGTCATCGAGGTTTGGAACATGAATGTGAGTAAATCATGCCAGATTTGACATTTTTGGGTGAACCATCCCTTTAAGCGAACAATGAATTGTGCTCCAGTGCAATACAAAGGAATGCTGGGAAATACCCAAGACATGCCATTTATTTTGACAGTGTCGCTCGTGGCAGTTTGCCATACGTCCTCGAAAATGAGAAAGCATTGCTTTGTTGGATGCTCTTATTAGGTTTTACATCAAACCGCTGGAGATAAGTAAATAAAAAGCTGCAAATGGAGCTCACGCTGCTGCTCTCTTTTTCACAACGAGTCGATGCTTTTGAATCAATATGGCACCAGGGGTCCATTATGTCTGACTGAGACAAAGAAATATTGGTGTGACCCCTTACACTTTTGAGTGATTTTGTTCTTTCTGGGGTATTTTTTCCTCTTCTTTCTCACCTTTATTTTATTTTTTTAAATTTTTTTTTAAAATCCCCCTTTAACACCTCTGATATCTACAGTTTCATGACTCATTAAGAGCTTAGAGTGTGATTATTTAATGAGCACAAACACAAACAGACCGTACAACTTCTTAATACAGCTATTTGAGTGTTAATCTCTCTATTTTTATCATCTAGAGTCCTTTGTCTTGTTTGTTTTTGTTCGGATGTCTTAAAGTCTTCCTGTCTCCCTTTCTCTTGTATTTTTATGTTACCCTTTTTTCCCCTCCAACCCTATCACTGTATTTCTCTTGGATTGTTTGTCTTTCCCCTGCCAGCTGTTTTTCTCCCTGAGCGCATGTCTTGGAGAAAATTGAATCTAAGCATTTGCCACAGTAGTACTCGATAAAAAATATATAATGCATTGTTTTTATATTTTGGTATGTCAGCAGCACGGTGTCAAAATAAGATTTTCCACCTGAATCATCTTGCTTGTCAAAATTGCAGTTCAATTTCTGGTCAGCTACTTTTGGATCTTAAATGTTTGGCTGTTCACTCTATGTATTTAAGTCGTTATTCACCGAAATCTTTTCCTCCAGTGAGATGTTAACAGGATCATTGAGTCAGTGAGTTGAACTTGAGAAGTGAATCAGTGTGAATCATGAATGAATCATCTTGGTGATTTGAGTCAAAATCTGACAAGGGGTAATAATGGAACAAAGTTTTTCAATATTATTTACAACAGGATGCATTTTTTATGGGTTTAAATAAAAGAGTTTTGCTATGAGACAATAAAAACAAGTTGTGCATCAAAACCATTCCTTAAAGAATTTTAAAGAAAGAATTTTAAAGAGAGTTAAAGACTTTGCAACGGCTGAATGTAACATTTTTGAAAAGCCATGCATGTCATTCTCTGAGTAACGTCATTTAAACCATGAAATAAATGTAATTCCATAGATTGAATAATGAACTATGCAAAAAGCATTTCGAACATCTCCAGCACATTTTATAATACAGAAAAATCAAACACTGTTCACCCCTCAAGCACGTTATCACGTCCGTAATAAAAAAACATAAAAATAACACAATCATGGGCATCAATCACTTCACTGAATACTTGCTGGCTGAGAAATAAATAATTATTACCTTACAATCCATCTGTTTTCAGATCCACATCATTTGAATATCACAATACTGATGTCTGTCAAAAAATAATGTGCACAATACATTTACAAGAAGCAAAGGTCCAGGGAGTACATGCATTACCTGGAAAACCTACACTACCGGATGTTTGAAATGCATCATCGCATTCTGAGAAGAGGGAGAAAATGCTGACCTGAGCGGCTTCAACATGCGGTCTGTTAAAGACAATAACATACATAATACATAACACACATGCATATAAATTTGTTCTTCACTCATTGAAATTTAATCGGAATGATCAGGGAACTAAGTGAAATATTTAACGCTGCATGCTAAAGAAAATAAATGGCAATCCAACTGAAAAACTGTCGCCGGGTTAGTGAACATCGTTGTACATTATATTTTGACAGAATGTTTTTTTTATGCTCAAACTATGCCTTTTGATTCTGACATTCCTGTTTTGAATATTTTCAACAAGTTTCTATTCATGATTAAATAATTTTGGCAATAGATGAACTGTTAAATGACTTCTCGTGAGATGAGTGCCTGTAGTCATCCAATTATACTCTCATATGCTGATGTAATGTATATTACTGAACTTGAAAGGTGATTTTTAGTCAAATGTAATTTGATCATTATCTTCTCAGTTTTTTTAAAAGATGAAGGCAATTATCAAAGTTTGATAAAATGTTTAATTTTCCTGTAAAACATGGTACATTTTTTACATGATTTGTTACAATAAAGTGTTGCAGATTTTGAGCCATTTGTCAGAAAGATTTGACTCAAATGGACAATTAGTTCAGGAATGGGACATTTTAGGGATGGGCATTTTGGGAAATTTCTCATTTCGATCATCAATAGGTTTCAAAAACGATTAATCGAGTAATCGGGGGCAGGGCTTGTGTGGGGGGCGGGGCATGCTCCCGCCGTGATGCGTTTTCATGACAGCGCGCTGAAAGATGGGCAAGGACAGAATTTACTATAGATTTCTATAAAGTTCTCATTATAAATGTATGGCAGATTTGTGCTATATTTTCATCTACGTTATTAAGTGTAATAGTTGTAATTAAGTTTTATTTTTAAGTTATTAAGTTAAGTTTTAAGTTATAAGTTTAAAGTTAAGTTCATTAAGTTTTATTTTCCATAAATCGCCTGTGCGTTTTCGAAGCCATATGAATTGAATTATGCCCACAAATATGACGAAAAAAAGCACGGCTGCATTATTATAACATCAGTAATAATAATAAAAAAATAAAAAAACATCTAAAAGCAATATAATCATTATCGGGCATTGCATTTGAGCATGAAACTAATCACTGATATGCAGCGCTTTCAGCATGTAATAAATGTTCATGTTAATTAATCAGACGTAGGCTAGCTATTACAACTTTCATCTGAAATTTTTTTGCCAATGCAGATGTGAGCTTGATCGAAAGTGTAACTCGGATTGCGCTTTAAAAACACGAAAGTACAATAAATTCACATTCTTAGACTACATTAGTGTCACTATTGTCTTTGACAGTCTGTCCTAGAGTGAAGAAGCAGTCTTTTCATATAGAGCATCTATTCTTGCCGTGACTGTTTTGCGTGACGGAATGTCATACTCGGGCTCAACGTAATGCATGAAATCTTTAAATCCTTCTCCGTCGACAAAACTAGCGGGCAGCAAATCTTTCACCACCATTTCAGCGATTAGCTGTGTCATCGTCTCGGTTCTGCCTGCGTTGCATTTTGGTCTTACGGCAAATGATGCAATGCTCATCTGAGTTGCCGCTCTGTTATCGACAGACATTTTATGTACAAATGTTTGATGATAGCGCATTGTACTTGTTGTAGATTTGTGTGACAGCATGGCGCTGCACAGCTTGCACTGAACTGTATTTTCATCGGTCTTCTCAAAGTGAAGCCAGACATCACTACGTGACTTTGAGGCCATGATTCTCTCTCTTCTCACGTCTTTTGATGCATCCTGTGGCAAGCTAACCAATCAGAGCTCAGGGCGCCGCCCAAAGTGCTGCTATAACCAATCAGGAAAAAATAAAAATAAAAATCATTGTTTACGTGATCGATCATCGCTGTCACGGTCGAGTACTCGATCACTGTTGCACATCCCTAATTGATATGAACAATTTTCAGTGGATAATAGCTTTTTTCCCATGCAAAGTTATATAAACTCTTCTTATAGGTCTTCTTATCTCCCTTTCTCTCTTTTTGTTTCCCTTTCTTCCCTTCAAATGTCACTTTATTTCTTTTGGATTGTTTGACTTTCCAATGCCGCATGTCGCTGAGAAAATTGAATCGAAGCGCTGGCCACAGTAGTGCTCGATAAATATATATAATGCATCATTTTATATTTTGTATGTCAGCAGAACGATGTCAAAATAAGATCCGGTTAGACTTTGTTATTTTCTGCCTGAATCTTCTTGCTTGTCGTATCAAAACTGCAATTCAGTTTCTGGTCAGCTTCTTTTTCATGTCAAAATGTTTCGCTGTTCACCCGACGTATCATGAATTCATGAAAACCAATTCAAAGCTGTCGCACGCCACAGCTATTCAGCATGAAAAGACATGTGACTTGGTGTTGAGAGGCGGACGTGTGCGAATATCATTTTCGGGGTGGTTGGACTCTGTCCCTCCCCATCTGTCAGTGTGTGTCAGAGGTCAGAGGGGAATCCCTTTGTGTTTTTGTGTGATTTCGATTAGTTTCATGCAATTTTTATGGGGACACACTGTGGACTCACCATATGCTTCCCAGTTAATGGTTGGGGGATGACTAAATCGTGTTTTCATAAAGGGATCCGGAGAAGTGGAGCGGGCTGAATGGAAAAAGCTGTTCTGACACCTGTTCAGAGAGCCCTGCTTGTATAAACTCACACACACCTACATGCTCCATTGTTCCTGCCAGTTTGTGGGATTCAATGCACCAGCAAGACAAAGCTGGCATTGGCACTCCAGTGGCTCAATCACAGTTTGTGGCTCCCACAATTTGATAAACACAAACAATGAGTGTGCATGAAAATACACCGATTATACTTACAAGAATAGTTCAATATCATTTGCACACTTTTGTGTCGTTCCAAACCTGTATGAATTTCTTTTTTCAGTAGAACCCAAAAGGAGGTGCTCTTTTTCATATAATGGAAGTGAATGAGGTCTGAAGGAGATTAAAAAAAAACTTCTTATGGCATTATGTTCCTTTGAAGGCAAATAACAGCTTTTTCGTGAGGAACAGACTTAAGTTGATATTGACTGAAATCTTCCTTCAGTGACAGTCTGATTCATGAACACATTATCACAGTGATTGATTAGAAAGATTTGACTCAAATGAACAATTCATTGGGTCATTGGAATGGAATGGGACACCAGTATTTCTCTCAGGAACAATTTTCAGTGGATAATGGCTTAAATGTTTTTCTAAATCTTTTTTCACTCAATATTATTAGATTGTCACTTTTAAGATGCTTTTTTTTGTCGTTTTAGAGCTTGACAGCCCCAGTTGCCGTTCACTTTTATAATACTGTATTTCAAAGCATCAAAGTGGTTCATATGACATATTTTTTGAAGGCAAATAATAGCTTTTCATGAGGAATAGACTGAATTTAAGTCATTATTTACTGAAGTCCTCCCCTCCAGTGAGAGTTCGGTTTATGAATGAATCATCACTGTGATCTAGAACAGTTGATTCATTAGAAAGATTTGAGTCAAAATAACAACTTTTTCATGAATGGGACATTGTTACTTTTCCTCATGAACAATTTTTGGTAAGGAGTAGCTTACATTTCATCCTTTTTACGTGCAAAGTTCAGTTGTAAGGAACTTTTTGTCATTTTATAACTTGACAGCCCTAGTTGTCATTCACTTTTATTATATTTAAAAGCATGGGCAGGATAAAAGAAATACAATTATTTACATAGCGCTTTATACAATACAGATTGTTTCAAAGTAACTTAACATTAATAAACAGGAAATAACAGTGTTCATGTTGTAAAGTTCATCAATTATAAAATACAAAAATCAAATTCAAACACAGATGTAAAGCAGCTCTACAGAAGACAATAGTGTAATTTAACTCATGTCAGTTATTCTTTTATTAGGTAAAGGTTATGAATGGTTCACATAAAATCTGATCAGATTTTTGACTTTTTGGTACTTTTTGACTTAAAACTGGAGACAAACCTGACAAATATAAACAATTTCCTTGCACTGCTTTGATGAGTTGCGTTTTCAGCATTTTGCACATGTAGCCTAAACACAAAGGATAGCTTAATAAAAGCTTTTCTCCTGGCAGTGTGCTGCATATCTCTCAAGCCCTCTTTCTTAGAGTTGCCGCTCTGTTATCGACAGACATTTTATGTACAAATGTTTGATGATAGCGCATTGTACTTGTTGTAGATTTGTGTGACAGCATGGCGCTGCACAGCTTGCACTGAACTGTATTTTCATCGGTCTTCTCAAAGTGAAGCCAGACATCACTACGTGACTTTGAGGCCATGATTCTCTCTCTTCTCACGTCTTTTGATGCATCCTGTGGCAAGCTAACCAATCAGAGCTCAGGGCGCCGCCCAAAGTGCTGCTATAACCAATCAGGAAAAAATAAAAATAAAAATCATTGTTTACGTGATCGATCATCGCTGTCACGGTCGAGTACTCGATCACTGTTGCACATCCCTAATTGATATGAACAATTTTCAGTGGATAATAGCTTTTTTCCCATGCAAAGTTATATAAACTCTTCTTATAGGTCTTCTTATCTCCCTTTCTCTCTTTTTGTTTCCCTTTCTTCCCTTCAAATGTCACTTTATTTCTTTTGGATTGTTTGACTTTCCAATGCCGCATGTCGCTGAGAAAATTGAATCGAAGCGCTGGCCACAGTAGTGCTCGATAAATATATATAATGCATCATTTTATATTTTGTATGTCAGCAGAACGATGTCAAAATAAGATCCGGTTAGACTTTGTTATTTTCTGCCTGAATCTTCTTGCTTGTCGTATCAAAACTGCAATTCAGTTTCTGGTCAGCTTCTTTTTCATGTCAAAATGTTTCGCTGTTCACCCGACGTATCATGAATTCATGAAAACCAATTCAAAGCTGTCGCACGCCACAGCTATTCAGCATGAAAAGACATGTGACTTGGTGTTGAGAGGCGGACGTGTGCGAATATCATTTTCGGGGTGGTTGGACTCTGTCCCTCCCCATCTGTCAGTGTGTGTCAGAGGTCAGAGGGGAATCCCTTTGTGTTTTTGTGTGATTTCGATTAGTTTCATGCAATTTTTATGGGGACACACTGTGGACTCACCATATGCTTCCCAGTTAATGGTTGGGGGATGACTAAATCGTGTTTTCATAAAGGGATCCGGAGAAGTGGAGCGGGCTGAATGGAAAAAGCTGTTCTGACACCTGTTCAGAGAGCCCTGCTTGTATAAACTCACACACACCTACATGCTCCATTGTTCCTGCCAGTTTGTGGGATTCAATGCACCAGCAAGACAAAGCTGGCATTGGCACTCCAGTGGCTCAATCACAGTTTGTGGCTCCCACAATTTGATAAACACAAACAATGAGTGTGCATGAAAATACACCGATTATACTTACAAGAATAGTTCAATATCATTTGCACACTTTTGTGTCGTTCCAAACCTGTATGAATTTCTTTTTTCAGTAGAACCCAAAAGGAGGTGCTCTTTTTCATATAATGGAAGTGAATGAGGTCTGAAGGAGATTAAAAAAAAACTTCTTATGGCATTATGTTCCTTTGAAGGCAAATAACAGCTTTTTCGTGAGGAACAGACTTAAGTTGATATTGACTGAAATCTTCCTTCAGTGACAGTCTGATTCATGAACACATTATCACAGTGATTGATTAGAAAGATTTGACTCAAATGAACAATTCATTGGGTCATTGGAATGGAATGGGACACCAGTATTTCTCTCAGGAACAATTTTCAGTGGATAATGGCTTAAATGTTTTTCTAAATCTTTTTTCACTCAATATTATTAGATTGTCACTTTTAAGATGCTTTTTTTTGTCGTTTTAGAGCTTGACAGCCCCAGTTGCCGTTCACTTTTATAATACTGTATTTCAAAGCATCAAAGTGGTTCATATGACATATTTTTTGAAGGCAAATAATAGCTTTTCATGAGGAATAGACTGAATTTAAGTCATTATTTACTGAAGTCCTCCCCTGCAGTGAGAGTTCGGTTTATGAATGAATCATCACTGTGATCTAGAACAGTTGATTCATTAGAAAGATTTGAGTCAAAATAACAACTTTTTCATGAATGGGACATTGTTACTTTTCCTCATGAACAATTTTTGGTAAGGAGTAGCTTACATTTCATCCTTTTTACGTGCAAAGTTCAGTTGTAAGGAACTTTTTGTCATTTTATAACTTGACAGCCCTAGTTGTCATTCACTTTTATTATATTTAAAAGCATGGGCAGGATAAAAGAAATACAATTATTTACATAGCGCTTTATACAATACAGATTGTTTCAAAGTAACTTAACATTAATAAACAGGAAATAACAGTGTTCATGTTGTAAAGTTCATCAATTATAAAACACAAAAATCCAATTCAAACACAGATGTAAAGCAGCTCTACAGAAGACAATAGTGTAATTTAACTCATGTCAGTTATTCTTTTATTAGGTAAAGGTTATGAATGGTTCACACAAAATCTGATCAGATTTTTGACTTTTTGGTACTTTTTGACTTAAAACTGGAGACAAACCTGACAAATATAAACAATTTCCTTGCACTGCTTTGATGAGTTGCGTTTTCAGCATTTTGCACATGTAGCCTAAACACAAAGGATAGCTTAATAAAAGCTTTTCTCCTGGCAGTGTGCTGCATATCTCTCAAGCCCTCTTTCTTAATCTGTGTACTTCACTTTTTTTTCTGCATGGATCTCTTTCTTTCCAATTACATGCTTTAAAGGGACGTTCACACCAATGACCATAAAGTTTATTAATCGTTTGAACTGTACAATAAACAATAGCGTAGTCCACACCACAGCTATAACAATAACAACACGGAAGATCGATATCGTTGGAATTGCTTTCACAATGATTTTTTACAGGTGGTGAATTATAAAAACAGCCAATCAGTATAAACTCAAACATTTAAAGCGGCACACGACAAAACTGCAGCACATGCTTATAAACAGAACGTTGTCATCTATTGGTGTGGACGCTAATATAGTTATCCCTATAATTATTGTTCTTGGTGTGAACGGACTACAAGGCCTGTTCATAATAAATCAAATGAGACTAAGCAACTTTAGTATAAAATAGTTGCAATTTTTTTCAACCTATCACTGGAAAAGTGTGTTTGCATCATAATTAAAATGTTTGGCTTTTGAACAATTAAAAAAAATGATTCTTGCCTTTGAATCATAATATTTTGTTCATAAAGACATTGTTTTCCAATCTGATCCAATGAAGAAAATTAAGTCTGGTGCCAAATTGTCTGTATTTTCTCCCAAAAATCAAAAGTTTGAATGTTTGAATGAATCAACCTAGCATTTTGCTGTGAAGTGACAAATTATTGAATTACGAAACCTCTGGTTCATAGAGGTGATGTTTTGTTTTGCATTTTTCTTATGCCAAAAATTCAAACTTGGTATAAAAAGGTGTCTTCAATTATGGGAAAGATCACAAAAGGATCCAGAAACTTGGGTTGTATCAATAGGACAATGCTGCCAGGGCTCAATCTCTTACATAACATATGTCATAATCTTTGCCTGATGTCTGCTGCAATGGCATTTTGTCAATTCCTGTCTTGCATCTGCCGAATTTGGCAACATAACACAAGTTTCCTGTTGTACAAAGGTTTTTTCAGGTTTTTCATGTGTGTTCCGGAAAGCGTGGCCCTGAGTTCAAAGCCACAGTTTTGATGCGTGCTACCTAGATGTGATTCAAAGCCGACAGTCTAAGAACTTTGATTAACTGAGGCGTCTTTACAGTTACCAGTCAGAAACTGCCTGGGTCTTGGTACTTTTTGACTTAAAACTGGAGACAAACCTGACAAATATAAACAATTTCCTTGCACTGCTTTGATGAGTTGCGTTTTCAGCATTTTGCACATGTAGCCTAAACACAAAGGATAGCTTAATAAAAGCTTTTCTCCTGGCAGTGTGCTGCATATCTCTCAAGCCCTCTTTCTTAATCTGTGTACTTCACTTTTTTTTCTGCATGGATCTCTTTCTTTCCAATTACATGCTTTAAAGGGACGTTCACACCAATGACCATAAAGTTTATTAATCGTTTGAACTGTACAATAAACAATAGCGTAGTCCACACCACAGCTATAACAATAACAACACGGAAGATCGATATCGTTGGAATTGCTTTCACAATGATTTTTTACAGGTGGTGAATTATAAAAACAGCCAATCAGTATAAACTCAAACATTTAAAGCGGCACACGACAAAACTGCAGCACATGCTTATAAACAGAACGTTGTCATCTATTGGTGTGGACGCTAATATAGTTATCCCTATAATTATTGTTCTTGGTGTGAACGGACTACAAGGCCTGTTCATAATAAATCAAATGAGACTAAGCAACTTTAGTATAAAATAGTTGCAATTTTTTTCAACCTATCACTGGAAAAGTGTGTTTGCATCATAATTAAAATGTTTGGCTTTTGAACAATTAAAAAAAATGATTCTTGCCTTTGAATCATAATATTTTGTTCATAAAGACATTGTTTTCCAATCTGATCCAATGAAGAAAATTAAGTCTGGTGCCAAATTGTCTGTATTTTCTCCCAAAAATCAAAAGTTTGAATGTTTGAATGAATCAACCTAGCATTTTGCTGTGAAGTGACAAATTATTGAATTACGAAACCTCTGGTTCATAGAGGTGATGTTTTGTTTTGCATTTTTCTTATGCCAAAAATTCAAACTTGGTATAAAAAGGTGTCTTCAATTATGGGAAAGATCACAAAAGGATCCAGAAACTTGGGTTGTATCAATAGGACAATGCTGCCAGGGCTCAATCTCTTACATAACATATGTCATAATCTTTGCCTGATGTCTGCTGCAATGGCATTTTGTCAATTCCTGTCTTGCATCTGCCGAATTTGGCAACATAACACAAGTTTCCTGTTGTACAAAGGTTTTTTCAGGTTTTTCATGTGTGTTCCGGAAAGCGTGGCCCTGAGTTCAAAGCCACAGTTTTGATGCGTGCTACCTAGATGTGATTCAAAGCCGACAGTCTAAGAACTTTGATTAACTGAGGCGTCTTTACAGTTACCAGTCAGAAACTGCCTGGGTCATTTATTTCTGCTGTTTGTTGTTGGACGTTTCCTCCCACAGCGGTTCAGTACCAAGATTTGCCGAATTTTGTGGCGACTTCATCTGGGCTTTTTATTGATCGCTCATGCTCATGACACTCAAAGTACATACATGTCATTTGTACTGACTGCTCGACATCAACATGTCTTACTCACGGTGCTTTCTAGTCGTTTTTGATTCCACATGGAGCAGCCAAAGGGACCTTGATGCACAGAAGAGCAAGTTAAATATTTCCCGTCGTCGCCTGTCAAAAGTGTTGGTGTGCCTGAGAGCGCAAATTAAAAGCAGGAAATGTTTGAAATTGCCGTTGCCGAGCCCCCGTGATATAAGCACTCTGTCACCTCATTTTTCAAAGCTACAGCTTCGGCTCCAAGACGTTGAGATGGAGAAACTCGTTTATTTCTGTGCTCTTGGAGACAAGTCAGCTCCCTCCACCAGCCAAGGGGTTATTGCCAGGCTCAATTAGGTGCTGGATTGCCCATCTGAATGAAGGAAAAGGTGTAGTCAATCACTTTTAGGTTGCAGTTGGAGGTTATAAAAAGGGGGATATATGCCTGATGCCACATTTTGTCCTTGTTGTTCTTTCTAGGATCTATAAAAGGCAAATTACTCAATGGTGCTTGTTAAATGAAATCAATATTTTAATTTCACTGGGGTTTAGATGATTGAGTGGTGGCTTAGCGGTTTGTCCGCCAGATGCAATGAGCTTTGGTGCTCATTTGGGAAATGCAGGTTTGAATCCATACGTCAAATCTCCTGAATCCAGCATTTTCTGTGCTCCTCAAATTAGTTTTTTCTTATCCACTATCTATTGTAGCTCAAACAGTGATGCATGGTGCTAGCAATATTTTGTCCTTGTTGTTCTTTCTAGGATCTATAAAAGGCAAATTACTCAATGGTGCTTGTTAAATGAAATCAATATTTTAATTTCACTGGGGTTTAGATGATTGAGTGGTGGCTTAGCGGTTTGTCCGCCAGATGCAATGAGCTTTGGTGCTCATTTGGGAAATGCAGGTTTGAATCCATGCGTCAAATCTCCTGAATCCAGCATTTTCTGTGCTCCTCAAATTAGTTTTTTCTTATCCACTATCTATTGTAGCTCAAACAGTGATGCATGGTGCTAGCAACGCCAAGGTCATGGGTTTGATTCCCAGGGAATACAAGAACTGAAAAAATGTATACCTTGAATGCAATGTAAGTCATTTTAGATTAAATGTAATGTAATCTATGGCTACATCCTGCATACATGTACAGACATTATTTTAAGTATCCTAGCATTGCGACACACTACTATGCTATAAATCTCTTCCTTTGTGCAAGGGGTTGTGGGTAATATTAACCAGAAAAGCATGCATGTACACTTTAAAAATAGAATGCCAAAATTGTGAAAAAAATCTTTTTTTCAGGACATCATTTCAGATTTAAGTTCAGATAGTATAAAAATATGCAAACTGAGCCACAAAAATGTTTGCATACTGTTCATAGTTTAATCACCAAAGTGTACTGTTATGCAGGACTACATACTAATTCAACATTTGCACTAATCTTATTATTTTGGATAATACAGTCTGCATACTATCTATAGTTAAATCCAAAATAATATGCAAGATTTGAATAAGTGTGTCCCAAATCATAGTACATTGAAAACATAAAGTGTGCATCTGTACATGCAGTTTTTATGTGCCTCAGTTTGCATTCCATCTATAAGTTTTCATACTTAGATGGATTCATGGATGAAATAGTATGCAGTCCTGCATAATAGTAAGATTTTACATACTATTTTCAATACTTAATTCTAATTCAATACAAATTCTAATCATGCATATTATTTTGTATACATATTAGGGTGCACACTTTGAAATTCTACAATTTTGGCGTACTATTTGGGATGTTATAATTCTAATATCACATACTATTTCAGATATAAATACAAATGCACATTGAGCCTATAAGATTCATTGAGTTGTGCCTTCTATTTTTACATTACACAGACATGTTGTTTCAGAAATATTTACTGTGTCAAAATCTCTAGATCTAGATGCTGAGGGAAAAAATGCCTTTTTTTAACCCTCAGCAGGGTTAGAGACAAGTCTCTGAACATCATAAGGACAAAAGGGGGAAAAAGTGAAAGGGACGGACATATTGACACTCTCTCTGTGAACACAAACTCCTGTTCCTTCATTCACACTCTGGCAGCATCCTGCTACATTAAAGGCAATCAGTGCCCATTGAGATCACGGAACGGGATGTGTGAAAACCACTTCAGCTCGTGTCTGTGGGTGACAGTATCCGTACACTAGCACAGTGTTAATGTGTCGACCGCCTCTCTGCCCGTCTCCTTCTTAACTGCATCTTTTCATGTCAGTGAAAGATGACACACACACACACACACACACACACACACGACAGGCTGCCAGACGAATGCAGGACACACCTGCATGTTCACATGCTGGAAAAGACCAGTAATGAGGTGGGATGCAGGCTGTTATATTTCAATCCACTCAAATCAAATTTTGGACTAAGATGCCAATTATGTGCGCAAACATCTTAAATATTCATCCATTCCACTGGTCAGGGAGTGGAATATCCCCGGTGTTGTGCGTCGGACCATATGGTGTGCTTGAGTGACTAGTCTGAATGCGTCTGCAGAAAGAGTCTCGTCCCAGATGGCAGAAACCTCTGCATCAGTTTCCAGCTTTACATGCCTCTATAAATGTTCCAAATGATGGGCTGGTTTGAATTCCGATTTGTTCTTTTAAATAAATAAATTTGAGTTGCTGTACATTTTTAACCTTGGTAAAGGGTTCATAGAATCCGATTCCAAATTTCTTATGAAACTCGTTTGTTTTTATTTATTAATTTTTTTCACTGGATTTCACCATTTAAATTCTGCCTCTGTTGATCTTGGTAGGTTATTATCTATATTGGATTATCTATTGACCGTTCATTCTATCTATATCTTTTTCACTCATTCATTCTGTCTGTCACTCATTCATTTATTTGTTCATTCTATCTATCTGTTGTTCACTCATATCCTTCACTTGTTCTCTTTACATATTTGCTTGCACATTCCTTCTGTGTATTGTTCACTCATTCTATCTATCTATCTTCACATGCTGGAAAAGACCAGTAATGAGGTGGGATGCAGGCTGTTATATTTCAATCCACTCAAATCAAATTTTGGACTAAGATGCCAATTATGTGCGCAAACATCTTAAATATTCATCCATTCCACTGGTCAGGGAGTGGAATATCCCCGGTGTTGTGCGTCGGACCATATGGTGTGCTTGAGTGACTAGTCTGAATGCGTCTGCAGAAAGAGTCTCGTCCCAGACGGCAGAAACCTCTGCATCAGTTTCCAGCTTTACATGCCTCTATAAATGTTCCAAATGATGGGCTGGTTTGAATTCCAATTTGTTCTTTTAAATAAATAAATTTGAGTTGCTGTACATTTTTAACCTTGGTAAAGGGTTCATAGAATCCGATTCCAAATTTCTTATGAAACTCGTTTGTTTTTATTTATTAATTTTTTTCACTGGATTTCACCATTTAAATTCTGCCTCTGTTGATCTTGGTAGGTTATTATCTATATTGGATTATCTATTGACCGTTCATTCTATCTATATCTTTTTCACTCATTCATTCTGTCTGTCACTCATTCATTTATTTGTTCATTCTATCTATCTGTTGTTCACTCATATCCTTCACTTGTTCTCTTTACATATTTGCTTGCACATTCCTTCTGTGTATTGTTCACTCTATCTATCTATCTATCTATCTATCTATCTATCTATCTATCTATCTATCTAGCTATCATTTACACATTTGTTTGGTTTATCTATCATTCGCCATTTGTTCTACTTATTTATTGTCCAGTTATTCTATCAATCTTTCACTTGATCTGTTGACAATCTATTGTTCTGGCTCATTTATTTATTCTGTCTATCGTTTGAAAGTTCTATCTGTTGTTTGGTTGTCCGTTTTATGTATTGTTCTGTCTATCTTTAGCTTGTTCTGAAATTCTATCGTTCTCTCTTGCTCATTCATTCTGTTGTTTGTTTTGTTCTTTTAAATAAATAAATTTGAGTTGCTGTACATTTTTAACCTTGGTAAAGGGTTCATAGAATCCGATTCCAAATTTCTTATGAAACTCGTTTGTTTTTATTTATTAATTTTTTTCACTGGGTTTCACCATTTAAATTCTGCCTCTGTTGATCTTGGTAGGTTATTATCTATATTGGATTATCTATTGACCGTTCATTCTATCTATATCTTTTTCACTCATTCATTCTGTCTGTCACTCATTCGTTTATTTGTTCATTCTATCTATCTGTTGTTCACTCATATCCTTCACTTGTTCTCTTTACATAGTTGCTTGCACATTCCTTCTGTGTATTGTTCACTCATTCTATCTATCTATCTATCTATCTATCTATCTATCTATCTATCTATCTATCTATCTATCTATCTATCTATCTATCTATCTATCTATCTATCTATCTATCTATCTAGCTATCATTTACACATTTCTTTGGTTTATCTATCATTCGCCATTTGTTCTACTTATTTATTGTCCAGTTATTCTATCAATCTTTCACTTGATCTGTTGACAATCTATTGTTCTGGCTCATTTATTTATTCTGTCTATCGTTTGAAAGTTCTATCTGTTGTTTGGTTGTCCGTTTTATGTATTGTTCTGTCTATCTTTAGCTTGTTCTGAAATTATATCGTTCTCTCTTGCTCATTCATTCTGTTGTTTGTGCTCTATCTCTCTATCACACTGTCCATCGTTCTTTTGATCCAGCTATTGTTATTTTGCTTTATTGTTCTTTCGTTCTATTGATTTTTCATTCGATAGTTCGACATATCATTCTCTCGTTCTTTCTATCTTTTGATCTTTTGATCTTTCATCCTTTTTCTTTGATCTTTTTATCTATCTATCTATCTATCTATCTATCTATCTATCTATCTATCTGTTTTTTTATTTGTATCATTCTGTCTGTCGTTCTATAGTTCTATCAATCTGTCTATAAATCTTTATATCATGCTAATTTTTCTTCTATTGTTCTATCTATAATTTTTATTATCTAACAATCATTCATTTGTTCGCTCTGCCATTCTGTCTATCATTCTTGTGTTCTTTCTGATGTTTTGTCTATCTATTGTTCTATCTGTCATTCTACCTATCGAGTTATCATTATTTCTGTTCTTTGTTCTGTTTGTCAATCTACTGATCTGTCGTCTCTCTGATCAATATCTATCTAGCTGGTCAGGGTAATTGTTCAGGCACGCTAGCAACTAGTGTACCTGGTTTTTACATGGTAGACCATCTTGGTTAAACTGGTTAGAGCTGGTAGAGCAGCATCAACCCTTTAAGCTGGTAAGACCTAGTTTTTACAGAAGGCAACTGATGCTGAGCTTTTAGAGCCTTTATCAGTCTGCAGTGGCATGGAAATTAATGCTGGTCTGTTGTTGTTTTGTTTTGTCTTCCTTTATGCTTCTCTTTTCTTCTCAACCATTAGGTCACTCTCCAAAGTGATTGAAACTTCCTGTGTTTGTTGACACTGGTGTCGTTGCTAACGGCGACAGGCTGACCCACCATCTGTATCAACCACACAGTAATAGAGAGAATTCACCATTTTAGTGCTTATATTGTGTCACACATTTTCATTATTTTTTTCTTTTGCTCTTTTCTATTGTAGACAAACACACAGAAACGAATGGCTGTGATTCATTTATTTGTTTGTTTGATGCATTTATGGTGCCCCCCAAGGCACAATGTGTTTGTCTTGCATCACAAATAGAGATCTGTGGATTTAGACGTGAGCTTTTAACCCACTCGTGAATTGTCTTGGAGAAATGCCATGATTTGTAGAGATGAAGCAAAAAGATAAAAAAAATACAATTAACGTTCCAGGGAAGCCGATAAGAGACCTATTTTGCAAATGTACCATGTAAAAGACATTTACAGGAAACTCTGTTTTGTCTTACTGTGGAAAAAAGGATGCTCATATGTCCTGTTTGTATTGAAGTGCGGTGTGTATGTGTGCGTTTTGAGGGAGCAACACTGTAGCCTGATTCATGACTGTGTCCAATAACTCACAGTGGCAAGGCTGCCAATGACGGATGCATTAAGATGTTTTGTAACTGCTCTCCTTGAGTTTCTGCCCATAAGGGGAAAAAAAATCAAAGAACATTCTTATTTGTTTCTCCAGTGATAATACATGGAAAGTAAAAGATTTTTCATAAGTGTCCCACTTCTCAGTTTAGTTTTTTCTTCAAAAAAAAAAACACCCTAGTAATCAGAAGATCTCTAAGCCCCAAACTGCACTTAAAATAGAACATGCTCAATGTTGCTGAAATAAAATGAATAATTAGTTTACATAATATTTATGATGTACAGTATAATAGCAATTATTCAATTAAATAATTAATTAATAAATTAATCAAGTAAAAAACTGGAACTCATATACTTGTTTTTTTACAGACATTTTATTTATTTAATACATTTTTTATTTGCTGACTTTTAATTATTTATTTATTTTTTCATTTTTGTTATTGCATTATTACATTTATGTATTTATTGTTATTTATATTTTTTATATTAGATTTGTTGTTTAGCTGTTTTTTTTCCATGCATATTTCTATGAGCTGATATCCTTCTCTCTGTGAAACTGCACGAAAAACGTGAGCACATAACAAGATTTTGTTCCTTAATGCGAATATCTGTTTTATGAATATTAGTATTAGGAAGAGGCAAACAGAAAATATTTTTTCTTCTATTGTATAAATGAATATATATATTAATTTCCAAATATATGGAGACAAACCTGAATATATAAATTATGAATATGTCATACATGTGTGTATATATTTGTGAACCAGAGTACTGACAAGGCTTATAAATTCATCTGTACTTCTATATTTTCATAATTTACATTTATATATTCAGATTTGTGTCTATATATTTAAACGTATAAGTATATATTCACAATTTACATTTGTCTATTTAGAATTATAACTTTATATTCAGAATTTATAAATATATATTCAGATTTCATATCATTCTCTCACTCTCTCTCTCTCTCTCTCTCTCGTCAGTGTAACTCTGGGATTTCTTTTGGCTTGTTTAATGTCCACCTGATGAAAAGTGTTAGTCTGATTAAACTTAAAACAATTGTGCATATCCCCTCACGACAAGCCCCAGGTATGAGCAGTATTGATGCCTGCTTTAGCCCTAACAAGACTCCGGATGAGCTGACGGAGGCCGGAGGCTGTGGGAGTCTACAGAGGTCTAGCATGATATTTTGCCAGGATCAGAGAGCCCAGGCTGGGCAAAACAACAGCAGGATTAGCGCATGCCAGAGCACAATCGCCTTCCCACAGCGAAGACAAAGTGAGCAGCATCTAAAACCGTGCTTTTTCCCTGAAAGAAAGAAAATCATTGATGATACAAACAGATTCATGGACTGAGCTGTAAGGGACTCTGTGTTTGTATGCTTTTATACGCCAAACCTTCCGCCAGATCCTTTGTGTGCAAGCATGTCGACTTCCTTTTGTTTGAGAATCAGTTCTTTTAGAATGTGTGTGGGTTTGTCTTAGTGTTTGTTTGTGTACGCGTTCACTCGCCTACCTCCATGTAGGAGGTTTTCGGCTTGTCATCTGTCGCCTGCCTGTGACAGACAGCAAAAAACTGCACGGCTCCAACCTGCGGATACAATTACGAGATAGACTCCCATGATTCCCGGCTGAGATGGAGGTTTCTGGAGGTCACATGATCAGGAATGTAAAATAGACCCTCCACCTATTGGGAATCAAGAAGAACAATGCAGGAAGGAAGATCCAGCTTTGATTGAATTGACCATTTAACCCATCAGATGAGATCAAATTAATTTGAGTGATTAATCGACTGTGCAGCCACAAATGAACCGACTGTCTCATTCGTTTTGACGCACGGGACAGCTCATCTCTCTATTTGTCCTTGCACTCGACTTTGACTCAGAGCAGGTGAGCGGCCCGCTGTAACGTACACTGGTTATCCGTGTCAAATCTCTCAGACAGCGGCTTGTGTTTCGCCTTTAGCCACAGCAAGTAAAATCTGCAGCATTTATTATTTACTGCCGGCTCTTTGTCTCTCTCACACTTGGTTTGTACTAAAGACTTTCTGCCTGTAATAATGTAGAATGGGCTTGTCAAACATTTATATACTTGGTGGTCCTTAAAAATAAAAAGAAATTTGTGTAATTAATTTGAGGTATAAAAGCCTTTCTTTATTGAAAGATAGTTATCTATCTATCTATCTATCTATCTATCTATCTATCTATCTATCTATCTATCTATCTATCTATCTATCTATCTATCTATCTATCTTTCGTTCTATTGTTCTATCTGTTATCTATGCTTATTTGTCTATCTGTCCTTCTGTCTGTCTATTTGTCTGTTGTTCATCTTATCTATTTATCATTTGTTCTGTGTATCAGTCTGTCATTCTGTCTGTCTGTCTCTCTGTCATTTAGTTTATCTGTCCATTGATCTATCTATCTGTTCTTCTTCCTGACTATTGTTCTGTCTGCCTACTATCCGTCTTTCGTTCTATTTGTCCTTTGTTCTATCAATCATTCTGTCCATCTGTCATTCTGTCTTTATGTTTATCTGTCCATTGTTCTGTCCATCGATCGGTCTGTCGTTCTGTCTGTCTGCTTATCTATCTGTCCGGTGATTTACATTTTATCTGTTTATCATTCTGTCCATCTTGAGATTTGATCTGCTCAGCCAGCCATCTGAAACTGCATTACATCAAAAAAAATATGCTTGCCTTTGAAAGAGTTACAAAAGCAACCTCACATGATGTTGTGAGTGATTTCACTGATGTTTACTTTCTGTAATAATGCTGGCAAAAATGGCTATTTTCTTGATAACTGATTAGTTTTTGTGCTTAACATTCAACACCCAGATGGTAGAGATGTTTTCGCCAGGTTGAGTTCAGTACACATGTTTTTTCGACAGGATATAAAGACATTTGAGAGGCCTGCTTTGAATATTGTAATCTATTTGATGAGTTCCTTGGCTCATCAAAAAAAGAGTGAAAATGCACTTGCAGTCTTTGATAGTTTGATCATAATTAGTTTTGACATGACTGAAATGTATAATCAATTCACCGTTCTCTCTCTTTTTCTCTGTGTTTCTCCTTTAGGATGCTGGGGGAGCTCTGCTTGACTGCGCTCCAGTCTCTCTTGGCTGTGTGTCTGCTCTTCACCCTGGAACACTGTGAGTCATTCTCTCCTGAATCTCAGCATTCATCTACTCTTATCCATTCAGTTGTGGGAGTGCACTTGTCAATCAAAAGTCCTTGTTGACTCAGTAACAACTTTTTCAAATCTCAAAATGTCCAAAACCTGCAGCTGAATTAGTGCAATTTTCATCCACAATGGAAGAAACCAATGCAACCTACACTCTTAAAAATAAAGAGCTCTTTATTGGCATTGATGGTTCCATTAAGAACTTTTAACATCCATGGAACCTTTCCATTACACAACAATTATCTATCTATCTATCTATCTATCTATCTATCTATCTGTAATGGGGCGACAGGGACGAGAGTTGGTTGGAACCATTTGCATAGCTTTATTCATAACTGATTAGTTTTTGTGCTTAACATTCAACACCCAGATGGTAGAGATGTTTTCGCCAGGTTGAGTTCAGTACACATGTTTTTTCGACAGGATATAAAGACATTTGAGAGGCCTGCTTTGAATATTGTAATCTATTTGATGAGTTCCTTGGCTCATCAAAAAAAGAGTGAAAATGCACTTGCAGTCTTTGATAGTTTGATCATAATTAGTTTTGACATGACTGAAATGTATAATCAATTCACCGTTCTCTCTCTTTTTCTCTGTGTTTCTCCTTTAGGATGCTGGGGGAGCTCTGCTTGACTGCGCTCCAGTCTCTCTTGGCTGTGTGTCTGCTCTTCACCCTGGAACACTGTGAGTCATTCTCTCCTGAATCTCAGCATTCATCTACTCTTATCCATTCAGTTGTGGGAGTGCACTTGTCAATCAAAAGTCCTTGTTGACTCAGTAACAACTTTTTCAAATCTCAAAATGTCCAAAACCTGCAGCTGAATTAGTGCAATTTTCATCCACAATGGAAGAAACCAATGCAACCTACACTCTTAAAAATAAAGAGCTCTTTATTGGCATTGATGGTTCCATTAAGAACTTTTAACTTCCATGGAACCTTTCCATTACACAACAATTATCTATCTATCTATCTATCTATCTATCTATCTATCTATCTATCTGTAATGGGGCGACAGGGACGAGAGTTGGTTGGAACCATTTGCATAGCTTTATTCATAAACATGGTCAGAAACAGGCAGGGTCGAAACACCAGCAAACAGGTATAACACGGGCAAGATACAAGTGTAGTCCAGTGAACAGACGGGGTTGATCGGTTGCGAACGTGATCCAGGGGGCAAAACAAAGAGAGATAATCTAGATACACGCTAATAGTCCAGGCAGGGGAAAACAGAGTCCAAACAACAAGACGATTCCAAGACAGGCAGAAGATCAGTAAACAGGCAACAGGGCAACACGACGTGACTAGACTTAGACTGGAAACTAGAACTGGAAACTAGGACTGGGAACTGACTCTGTAGTGTAGCTATCACTAGGTGAGAGATAAGCTCTAAACAACACTCGGCAGTGAGAGAGATGAAGTCCATGGCTTATGTAGGTTGTGTGATTGGCTGCAGCCATGTGCGTAATCAGAGTGAAATGGATTGTGGGAATTGAAGTGCTGAAACTGGACTGTAGACATTTCAGTGACTGAAACTGAATAGACAATTCACACTCAGATCCATTAATTGAAACTGGACAGACAGATGGTTCAAAGGCACATTTTTGAGCTGTGGCAGAACAGAGAGTTCACAGACGGCCATCATAGCCATGACAGGACAGGCAGAGAGTTCACAGATGGCCTCCATAGCCATTACAGGATAGGCAGAGAGTTCACAGACGGCCTCCATAACCGTGACAGGACAGGCAGAGAGTTCACAGATGGCCTTCATAGCCATGATAGGACAGGCAGAGAGTTCACAGACGGCCTTCATAGCCGTGACAGGACAGGCAGAGAGTTCATAAGGGGAAACCACTGACACCTCTGGAGGTTCTGTAGCGATTGCCGCCACCTCTGGAGGTTCTACAGCAGTAACATCAGGAAACAGGGAGGGTTCAGTAATGGTCTCTTCGACCACGACACGACAGGCTGAGAATGCATTGCTTGGCGCCACCACCACGCAAGGAGCTGAAGCAAGCACCACCGCCTTGGGAGGTTCTTCAGCATACGCCGCCACCTCTGGAGAAACTGCAGCAGATGTCATCGCTTCAGGAAACACAGCAGTGAGCGTTACCACCTCAGGAGATTCTGCAGCATCAGCCGCCACCTCTGGAGACACCATAGGGGACGCCGCCACCTCGGGAGGTTCTGTGGTGGTGTATGCAGCCCAAACACACCAAAAAGCGATCCCCATCATGGGAAGAGTTTCACACAGGGGAATCAGTTCAGGAACAGGAGGGCTAGAGTGAGTGGGTTTGGGGATACCAGCTGCGCGTGCAGACAACAGCGGTGCATCCCTCATACTGGATACCAGACTGGGATACCGAAGGACTGACCTTGAAGATCTGGGTGCAACAGACAGTACGTGACGTGACTCTGGATGATCAGCTGTGATGTGACGTGACTCTGGATGATCAGATGTTATGTGACGTGACACTGGAGGATCAGCTGTGATGTGATGTGACTCTGGAAGATCAGTGGAGACATGACAAGACTCTGGAAGATCAGCGGAGGCTTGACGAGACTCTGGAAGATCAGCGGAGATGTGACGTGACTCTGGAAGATCAGCCGAGACGTGACGACAC
The DNA here is from genome assembly GCF_001515645.1 of Sinocyclocheilus grahami. Taxonomy (NCBI): domain Eukaryota; kingdom Metazoa; phylum Chordata; class Actinopteri; order Cypriniformes; family Cyprinidae; genus Sinocyclocheilus; species Sinocyclocheilus grahami. Next base: position 738,657 of record NW_015505446.1, on the reverse strand, counting down.
TCTGGAAGATCAGCTGAGACGTAAAGTGACTCTGGACGAACAGCTGAGACGTGACGAGACTCGAGAAGATCAGCTGAGACGTGACGAGACTTTGGAAGATCAGCTGAGATGTGACGAGACTCTGGACGATCAGCTGAAACGTGACTCTGGAAGATCAGCGGAGACGTGACGAGACTCTGGAAGATCAGCGGTGACGTGACTTGATTCATGAAGATCAGCTGTGACTTGACTGGACTCAGGAAGAACAGCTGTGACTTGACGAGACATACACAGGCTCTGATGCGGCAGCCGCGATGTTAATGGGCTCTGATGCGGCAGCCGTGGCGTGAATGGAGTCCGAAATAACAACCACGACATGTTTAGGATCAGGATCCTAAGGCGACACCCACAGTGAAAGAGGAACCGACAGAAAACAAAACATAATTCATAAACTGAGCGAGTGACGAACGCGGACCCTCGCGTCTAAGCTCAGATTGTAGAGGTTGATTAATGCCATCACAAAAAAACTCTATCAAAAGACAGTCCGGTAAATCTGAATAGTGCGCGATTGCTAAATATTCTCGAATATAGTTCTCCAGCGATCACGGGCTAATAATATTTGTGCTGTGTCCATACCTGACCAATTTTCCTCTGAAAAGCTGCTGAATCCTTGTGTGGCCGAGGCAGAAGATCAGTAAACAGGCAACAGGGCAACACGACGTGACTAGACTTAAACTGGAAACTAGAACTGGAAACTAGGACTGGGAACTGGCTCCGTAGTGTAGCTATCACTAGGTGAGCGATAAGCGCTAAACAATACTAGGCAGTGAGATAGAGGAAGTCCATGGCTTATGTAGGGTGTGTGATTGGCTGCAGCCGTGTGCGTAATCAGAGTGAAATGGATTGTGGGAATTGAAGTCCAGGGAAAGTGTGACAGTCTGTGTAGTGTGAGAGTCCATGTGGTGAATAATGACCTCTGGTGGTGAACAAACGGAAGTTCATAGACCGGATTCGTGACACTATCTATCGTTCTATCTATCATTCTATCGTTCTATCTATATATTTATCTATCATCTTTTGTTCTGTCTCTCTGTTTCTCTGCCTCTCTGTCTATCTATCTATCGTTCCATCGTTCTATCTATCATCTTTTGTTCTGTCTGTCCATCCGTCAGTCCGTCCGTCCCGGATTCACCTATCTATCTATCTATCTATCTATCTATCTATCTATCTATCTATCTATCTA
>NW_015505446.1:737032-737353 GCF_001515645.1 Sinocyclocheilus grahami | reverse complement strand
TCAGTCTGTCTATCTATCTATCTATCTATCTATCTATCTATCTATCTATCTATCTATCTATCTATCTATCTATCTATCTATCTATCTATCTATCTATCTATCAGTCTGTCTATCTATCAGTCTGTCTGTCTATCTATCTATCTATCTATCGATCTATCTATCTATCTATCTATCTATCTATCTGTCTGTCTGTCTGTCTGTCTGTCTGTCTGTCTGTCTGTCTGTCTGTCTGTCTTTCTGTCTGTCTGTCTATCTATCTATCTATCTATCTATCTATCTATCTATCTATCTATCTATCTATCTATCTATCTATCTATCTGT
>NW_015505446.1:703344-733176 GCF_001515645.1 Sinocyclocheilus grahami | reverse complement strand
TCTATCTACCTGTCTATCTATCTATCTATCTACCTGTCTGTCTGTCTGTCTGTCTGTCTGTCTTTCTGTCTTTCTGTCTGTCTGTCTATCTATCTATCTATCTATCTATCTATCTATCTATCTATCTATCTATCTATCTATCTATCAGTCTGTCTATCTATCAGTCTGTCTATCTATCTATCTATCTATCTATCGATCTATCTATCTATCTATCTATCTATCTATCTATCTATCTATCTATCTATCTATCTATCTATCTATCTATCTATCTATCTGTCTGTCTGTCTGTCTGTCTGTCTGTCTGTCTGTCTGTCTGTCTGTCTGTCTGTCTTTCTGTCTGTCTGTCTATCTATCTATCTATCTATCTATCTGTCTGTCTGTCTGTCTGTCTGTCTGTCTGTCTTTCTGTCTGTTTTTCTCTCTATCTATGAAAGTCAGCGGCGACCAAATGTTTTGTTTGGACCCCATTGACTTTCATTGGATACACAAAAAGTTCAAAACACTCTTATTTTACCTTATTTTGTGTTCCACTAAAGAAAAAAAAAGTCATACAGGTTTGGAACGAGGTGAGTAAATTATGCCAGAATTTTCATTTTTTGGGGAATCGTCCCTTTAAACAGGTTTTCTCTCGTCCTTTCATCTTGTGGTAATTACCATCGCACACCTTTCCCTGACCAGACACTGATGAGCCTTTTTGGACATCGCTGATAAATTCCCCTCGACTGGATTCCGCCCTCCGCTGCTTCCATCTGCAGTAAATAGAGAGTGCGTGAGGAACACTTTCATCTGCAGAAAGCCTCATTTCCTCACATTGCCACCTAAAGACTTGTCATCACTCACTCTAATGCCTGCAACGTCTCTCAGCGCCGTTGATACGTGTCCACGTGCCGTGAAAAAGGAAGACGCTGACGCATAGCTTGTGCTGACTGAAGCCTACTCCGTCAAAAGCCTTTTGTAGATGCAAACGCGTCACGCTCCACCATGCGAAACCACGTCCCAAGTCAGAACTTTTGGCAAGGCCGTGTTGCATGGTAAGGTCGTTTCACAGACTGGCCTCTTCTGATTTCAGACGACTCCGGGTTCTTATCGGGCACTTGCAGGGTTGCAGGCCAGGGAGTGGAGTCTCTAGGTCCCTGACCCGCTTGCTACCATCTGCACCAGTTGCTTGGAGTTGGATCTGGCACTTGAGGACCACACGCGCCTTTCTTTTTTAGCGTCAGCTGCGGTGAGCGAGACAGGCTGCGCATAATCTGCATAAAGCTTTCCTCGCCCTCTTAGCTTCGCTCTCCATCGAAATCGCTCTCATGGGACGCCCAAGGTGTAAATAAGTACACTTTGTCGGCATGAGTGTTAATATTTTTTTTTTGCAGAATCCCTACTCTCTGACTGTTGAACCAGTCAACCTTACAAGTGCCTACTAGTTAGTTTGCACCATTTGTTCTTTATTTTCTTTGAATTTAACACATAAATAATCTTGAAATCTATTTTAGTTTAGTGTATTTAAGTATATGAAAAAATTGTTGTAGTGTAAATGGTGTATTTGATTTTGAAATAATAACTATTGAGAAAATGTAACTGAGATTAATCAGTTGAAAACATTGTATAGTTCATTTTTAATATAATGCCATTTTATTTATTTATGTGTTGTATTTTCATGCGAAAGTAATAACTATTGAGGAACTATCTGAGATTAGTCAGGAGAAATACAATAAAGTTGAAAATAAAAAATACTAATACAAAAAATTGGAAAATGAGAAAATTGGATATTTATTTATTTATTTAGCATTAAAACACTGACACAGGGCAAATGTGAAAACTTTTAAAAATGTATTTATAATTAATTTAATTTGATAAAGATTTGATAAATAGTTTTAGTTTATTTATTTACTTAGTGTTTAAACACTTACAAAGGGCAGTGCAAATTGGAAGTTTTTATTTATTTATTTATAATTAATTTAATTTGATAAAGTTTTATTTATTTAATTACCCTGACACAGTTTAGTTCGGCTTTGTGTTTGTGAGGCGCTGAGCCATTTGTCCTTTTAATGTTCTTTCTCTTAAAATGTAAAATGCCAACATTATGTCCAAAGGGATTGAAATGTCACAAAAATTAGTTTATTGATGTACATTATTCAATCAGTTTGCTATTTCCATAAATAATTAGTTTAAACATTACTAGTGCCAACTCATTTTCATGTTACAACACTCAAATATTTAGTCATGCTTAAGTCACGCAGCTGCTGCCCCAGTTTAAGTGTGTGGCGGCGGGTGTATTTTTCATCTGAAGGGGACGTGGGTTGAGTAGCATCTCTGTATCACGCTAAATAAATGCGCTATTACCTAGCAGAGAACAGGAAATGTAGTCAAGCCTCTGGACTCAGATTATCTTTATGTATGTGTGTGTATATGAGCAAGAGACAGGAAGGAAGACAGGAGATATTGAGCTCAGACACCCTGGGCTCGGTTAATATTCATGGCACTGTGAATATGGTGGGGACCACTGGGGGGTTTCCGGGTTAGAGCATCTCATGCGAGATGCTTTCAGAAAGGGAATGTCATTAGGACGGCCAGTATGCGTTTGCCACCGTACAGTATTAGCACACCTGTTCAGTTTTTAATACAATGATTCCACTTCTCAAACACAGTTTTGGAGGAGGCCGTATCCATAATAGCGGAGGATGAAAGACACCGTTGGAGGTCCCACTTAAGAGTGCGAATCAAACAAACAGTCCTTATTCGCTAGAAATAACACATATGTAGATTTACCTTGGGGTTACTGTTTCCTGCCGCGCATGTTTCTGCAAGTTTGCCACTAACGCTTTGGCTATGTGGCTATATTGTTTCGAGCTCAGTGGGCGCGTGCATTGTGAGCGCTTGTATGCAATTAGACGCCACGGGACAGTCTCGGCCTATGGTGGACTAACTGAAAGAAAGAGCTAGGGGAAAATATTGCATTATATATTGCATTAGCGGTGTATCTCTGTTGCCATGGCGACCATTATATAGTAGTTAACATTTGCAGAAAAATTAACATCACAGGTGTCTGACTTCTTTCAGGGGAAGGTCATGTAAGAAAAGTAGAGGACTACTTTGATAGTGTTGGTCCATTGTATATCTTTTAATGTCTCTCTCTCTCTTTTTCGCTGTTTATTGTTTTTAAATCCAACTATGTTGGCATTCGTTTGTTCATTTTTTCGTTTGTTTGTTCATTCATTCCCTAATAATAATAATAATGATAATGATTATAATAATGATTATAAATAATAATGTATTATAAAAGTATTTTATTATTTATTATTTAATGATAATTGCGATGATAATAATTGTTGTTGTTATTATTATAAATTTTATTATTATTGACCGTAATAATAGTTATTATTATTAATTAAGAATTGTTATTATTATCATCATCATTAAATAAAATTATAAAATTAAATAATATTAATTAATGTGTTTATTAACATTATTAATTGATGTTTATTATTATTATTATACAAATTAGTATATGCAAAAAACTTTATCAATATTTATACAGATTTATTTGTATAAATATTTGGCCACCACTCGCTCACTGCTTCACTGCAATAAAGAGTGATTGCAGTACACAAGCCAATTTGTTATTTATTTAGTTAGTTAATTAGTTATAGTTGAATAATAATCAATTGTTTATTTATATTACTTAATTACCTAAATTAAATAATAAAATGAGTAAATAATTCTTAGTCTTCTTTGTTCATTATTATTATTATACACATTAGTATATTAAAAAATAAATAAACAAATAAAATTTGGCATGGCATGCTTGTAAATACTTGGCCACTGCCCACTCTCCGCACTGAAGAGAGATCACAGTACACATTCAGATTTATAATTGTGTCAGTTGTTATCTTTGTATATCGGCTTGTTAGCATGTTAAAGGAAGTAGTTAAAGGGATAGTTCACCTTCAGTTGTTGGTCCCTTATTGACTTGCATAGTGTTTTTTCCATACTATGGAAGTAAATGGGGACCATCAACTGAAGGTGAACTATCCCGTTAACATTCACAGCTCACTTAAATGCCACCGAATGCCGTCTGTCACTATTAAGACTAAGGTTGTGTGAAGAAAGTAGGTGGCTTTTTCACTTGATAGTATCAGGCTCATTTTTTATCTTCATTTTATTTCCTTTTTCCCTCCAACTCTATTATGTTTTACTATAATTAATTGCTGTGTTCCTTTCGGTCGGTGTGGTAATAAAAGGCCCATTACTTCATAAAAACCCTCAAATATCACTGTCGAAACAAATGAATGAAGTAACTACAGAAGGCATGGCTTGCCAGCATAACCCCGGCCCACAATCGATCAGTCATTTGGTGGCTGCTGGGTAATTGAAGACAATGGGGCCACTGTCAGCAAGCAGCCAATTACATTAGCCTGCAGAAAAAGAAAGAGAGAAGGAAAAAACTTCTGTGTAGGAGATGCGTTCGACCGCTGTTGCCTTGTGTTCCCTGTTCTGGGTTGATAAAGGCTTCTGACAGCACTTAATGCATTTCAGGTGTTCAAAGACGACGGCAAATAGTCACAATAGATTAAGCAGTCGCAGGATTTTTTGCTAGTCTTCAGCCTTATAACCCTCTATATTTTACCTTCTATTTGGCTCGACCTCAGATGGACGAGGAAAGATTAAGAACAACGGCAGAATTTCAAACAAAAGGCCGATCTCCAGGGGGCTATGCTTGTAAAAACATTTCTATCTAAATGCAGATTTGGTATATTTCGCCATGCTTCTTACATTCATTATTTACCCATGTGGGACCAAAGCAATTTTTTATTCCTTGACTCCGAGGCGTAATTTGGTTTTTAAGGAGGTATCTGCATTTGATTTCTGTTTATTTAATGTGGCAAATTAGATCACGCTTGCACACAAAACATTACAGACGAAACAATTTTTCACATGGTTGGCACAACTGTATCCGGAGAGCGGCCTAATTTACTACATATCTGTTTAAATATGGCTGCAAAACGTGCATGGATGCAATTGTAAGTCTTTGCGTGTGGGCATCGAGGGCTTTGGGAAACTAAGTCATGTTCCACAGTCTTGCTGCTTACATTCTCCTGGAGTATGAATTCGGGCAGCAGGAAGGTAATTCAGAGCCTTTCCGTTATCATGCGCAATCCTTCCCTGGAGATGGAGGACAGAAAGAAAGGAAAGCATGAGCTTCGAGATGAGATCTAGCAGAAGGACTGGAGAGGAGTCGTCGAACCCCCTCCAGAGCAAACAAATTATCATTTATAATTTAGTGATTTCAGTTGTCCTGCTGCTGCCAAATCACAGGTAAACAGTTTTTGAAAAAGCATTTGATCATGTAAAAGAAAGAAAGAAAGAAATGTAATAAAATCATGTTTTAAATAATCAGCAGTTTAATATAATATAATATCGAATACTTAGGACCATGTGATATTTCAGTTTTTCTTTTTTAATAAATCTGCAAAAATGTCAACAATTCTGTCCACATATATGGGGTGCTGTGTGTACATTAATGAGGGAAAAAAATTAACTTAAATGATTTTAGCAAATGGCTGCAATATAACAGACTGAAAAATTTAAGGGGATCTGAATACTTTCCGTACCCACTGTATATGTAAGGGTGGATTTGCATGCAAATACAAATGTCAATCTGCTGTTTTTCACCTCAGTAAATAGCACAGGACCTTTGGTTGACCAGCACTACTGATTCAGGACCCTCATCAGAGCACATTCAAATCTAATTTTTCCTCTCAGCTATCCGATTTGCTTCGTGACGTGTTTGTGAAGATGTGTGTCTTGATTCAGCGAGAAAATTGCAAGTCCATTTACCCCTTGCATTGATGTTGTCAAGCACTCGCTGGTCTGTGGTTTCACCTCTGTACAGTCTATTTCTGTGGGGACAGAGGAAAAGTGCTGTTCCCACTGCAGTTAGATGAGTGGCCTGCCGTCATCTCCACCAAGATACTCTCTATTACTCACTGCAAATGACAGAGGACATTGTGCATTCTATATGCTTTAGCTAACTGTCATCACAGATGAATTTATACCATCATACTGGCTGTAAATATGCATTGTAACAGCATATTTAGGGTATGATGATGCTGTTTGCTTTCACATTTAGCGGGATTTAGCTGTTTGTAAATACATGTATGCCCAAAATATATATATAAAGAAACTAAAACTGGGGTTAAAGGCTTTCAATTTGATGACTTAAAGTGTGAATATTAGTACAGTTGTGTTTTTAAAAGCAGTCTAAAGCTGAACAGCAGATTTCCCAAACAAGGGAGCACAGGGCAATTTATTTGTGTAACGCTGCAAGTTTCACACAAACCACATGAGACTCCTGAGCAAATAAAACTTTCAGCAGTTTGAAAGCATGTAGGATGGAAAAGATGTTAAGCTTGCAGAGAACAGAGGATTTACATTAGCAAAATAACATAATATAATATAAAATTATATAAAAAATATATATCAAATATGTAAAAAATCAAGTTCATAATTTATTACAAATATTTATTTGTCAACTGTATGTTTATGTATGAAAAAAAATCTTTCAACCACACCTGACGCTCCACATGAAGCTATATTAATATGAGCTTCTTTGAAGCATTTAATAGAAAGTGTTTTTGTGCTTGTTTTTTCCTGGTACAACTCACTCGCTATGCAGCCTCTGCCATATTTTTCATGCTTTTTTTTTTTAATAGAAATGAGTTTTTCACGGCTGTACTGTGACTTCACTGACTGAGGTCGTCCTTGTCGCTGCACACATAATGACACTGTATCTGCATGGTGGTGAGATGTTAGACTGCAATGCATACATTTTCATTGCATCATTTTGATTGTAAACTAAGAACTACAGGTGATTGCAAATATACTACATTTAGGTCCCTGTTATTATGTTTTTGTGAAATGTTAGATGCATTTTTCTGCTAGATGTTTTTTCCTGATCTGGTCCATTTGATTTGCACATGGTGACACTGAATCAATTTCTTGGCAGATTTTTTTGTCTTTTCTTTTTTCTTTTTCTATTTATATTGGATGCACAACTAGAAGCAAAATATTTTTTATTACATTTATTTAAATTATTATTAATTATTTAAATTTGATTATATTTAAATGTATTTATTTTATATGATATATTATTAATTATAAATAATTATGTTTTTTAAATAAAAGAATAAATAATATATTGATATTTTATTTTATTAATTATTAACATATTGAATGTATTTATTTATTTATGCAACAAATACCTGGCCTTATTATTGTTTCATTCATTCATTCATTCAATAACTTTTCCATTGTGTAAATGTTTTTTTTTTTTTTTTACTTATTTACAAAATTAATTTGTTTTTCATTAATTTATATAAAAATATAATATTATTATTTATTTAACAAATAATTCCTCCTGGCCCTTATTCATTTAATTAATTAATTTATTTATATATATATTTATGCTGTAAGTAACTGCTCCTGGTTTTCTACATTTTCATTTTACATTTTCATCAATGTATTTATTTATTTAGCAAATAACTCCTGCTGACCCTTATCAATTTAAATAAATAATAATTTTTTTATGCAACAAATAACTCATCCTGGCCTTAATTTTTTTCCCTTCATTTATATAATATATTAATATTTCAAAATGATTATTTATGTAACAAATAACTCCTCATGGCCCTTTATTTACTTATTTTTATAATAAAAAATTTTATGCAACAAATAACTTCTCTTACCACTTATAAAATGGATCTAGACTACTCCAAAATAGTTAAATCAATTAATAAATGAAAAAAAAATGAAGAAAATGAAAAAGCATATTACAGTCAGTATAGAGCTAGTCTCTCGTAGCCAGACCTTCAGACTGACGGCTGGAATCCATGGCAGCTTTCATTGGCCAAAGCCCGCACATGAGGCCGTTTTGAGGCCGTTTGACCGACATGTCAAACAACCAATCAATCACAGTTAATAAAACTACTGCTGACTTCTTTCATCTTAAAGGGATAGTTCAGCCAAAAATGAATACTCACCCTCAAGTTGTTCCAAACCTGTATGAGTTTCTTTCTTCTGTTGACCATAAAAGAAGATGTTTGGAAGAATATTGGAAACCAAAGAGTTGCTGGTAGCCATTGACTTCCATAGTATGGGGAAAAAAAATACTATGGTAGTCAATGGGTTCTGTCAACTGTTTAAATATCTTCTTTTGTGTTCAACAGAAGAAAGAAACTCATAGAGGTTTGGAACAACTTGAAGATGAGTAAACAATAGGATTTTCATTTTTGGGTTAACTATCGCTTTAATGTTAATATTTTGCACAAATCGCAATTAACTTCTCTTTTCAGTGGTTTTCGCAGAAACGCTTTCACTGAGTGACTTGATATATTATTTAATCTGAAAAACGGGCTGTAATTACAGTCCTCAGCGCTGATGATTAGTTTTCCTGCACATCTGGTGGCGTTTTCCATCTGATCAGACCACGGAGGCATGAATCAAGCAGCTGCTACATTTTTTTGCACGCTCAGATTTATGCCAAAACCTTGATGAAGTTAGTTAGACTTCATTCGATGCCAACATGCGCTGCAGTACTTGTGTTTGCGTGAGGCTGTGGAGTGGAAATGTGCACAAGGTGATTTTTTCAAACAGTCGTGGCATTTTTACACGCAACACAACATACAGAGAGAAAACCTCATTTTATTCACGTTGCAAACTGCTTTAACCAGGTGCTAAATGTGCTGCAGTAGTGACACAGCAAATCAATGTCATTCTTTTAAGCACAAAAGTAGATTGTTCATCATAGATACACAAAATTCATAATGTAATAATAAAGATTATATATATAATAACTGAAAACAAACACACTGTATATCATATACACTGTATATCAAAGAAAGAATTGCATTAAACTATTTATAGTTTAAACACAAACATGATTTCAGTGAACGTGGCCTAAACGTTCAGCAGCAAAGGGGAACAAATTAATGATGAAGTCATAATTTCTAATTGCAAAACGAGAGAGAGTGACTCTTAAAAAATGCATTATTTTTATTATTTACTTCCAGTGCATTATTAATGCTATACATGCACATGCTCATGTACTGAAACCTCCTCCTCTGCACGTTTGAATGGTTAATTAGTTTGAGCTCAGCAATTAAAGCACTGAAACATGCTGCCAGCCAGTATCATGAAAAATTCCCATTACTGTTACGAGCTTTTATGGAAATAGCACTAACATTGGCAATTAAAGCATTCATCAACCTTAGACGCTTTCACACCTTATTGTGCTACAGCAATGTATTTTTGAACACAAAGCACTGGATAATGAAAGGAACAAAGAGTCGAGACAATTTACAGGAATATTTAAAATAAAAAATTACATGAAGTTCTACCACATTTGGTCACAGTCTGTTATGAAGTAAAACTTTCTCAGATAACATTCTTGCTTTTATTTTTTTATTCTGTATTTATGTGACATAACTTAAATGCACACAAATGCAGTCAAATGAATTGCATAATTATGTATTTAATTGATATTTCTGCAAAAATAAATGTTCTTTATTGGCACTATTCCACAATATTATTTATACTGGAAAAACATTGTTTAGATTATTAAAATGTTTTTCACACTAGGATAAAAATGGTTCTTTTAAGAATTGTTGACTGAAAGGTTCTTTGGGGAACCAAAAATGGTTCTTCTATGGCATCACTGCTAAAACACCTTTTTGGAAAGGAATAGTTCACCCAAAACTGAAAATTTGCTGAAAATGTACTCGCCCTCAAGCCATTCAAGATGTAGATGAGTTTGTTTCTTTATCAGAACAAATTTGGAGAAATTTAGCATCAAATCACTTGCTCATCAATGGATCCTCTGCAGTGAATGGGTGCCATCAGAATGAGAGTCCAAACAGCTGATAAAAACAAGTAGCTTAATCAACATGACAATTAAAGGGATAGTTCACCCAAAAATTAAATTAGCCCATTTACTCACCCTCAAGCCATTCTTGGCGTATATGACTTCCTTCTTTCAGACGAATCCAATCAGAGTTACAGTATCTCACAGAATTACATTGTAGCAAAGTGTAATTTCTTCAGTGTTGTCACATGAAAAGATATAATAAAATATTTACCAAAATGTGAAGGGTGTACTCACTTCTGTGAGATACTGTATATAAAAAATTGACTTTGATCTTCCAAGCTGTTTAATGGCAGTCAGCGGGTGTTGCAGTGCATCAGTCCAAAAGCAGTGAAATAAAGCGCATCCATCCATAATAAAAGTGCCTCACACAGCTCTGGGGGGTGAACAAAGGCGTCCTGTAGCGAATTGATGCGTTTTTGTTAGAAAAATATCCATATTCAAAATATAATAATCACTTGAATCTAGCTTGCGCCAACAGTTGTACACGGAAGCAGCTCTGGGAGGATTACGTAAGATGTCGGCATTGCGCATGCGCCGGTGAGTCTCGTGAAAACCAACGTTTGTTTACAGGAGCAAAGCAAGCAAAGTTTCCTTACTTTAGCAAAGGAAAACCAGTCTCCTCTTGGCTTATATCCAAATCCTCTGACATTCTTCTTTACAAATCCTCATTTTGTACTTCTAATTCGTGACCGTTGAGGAAAACCAGTCTCCTCTTGGCTTATATCCAAATCCTCTGACATTCTTCTTTACAAATCCTCATTTTGTACTTCTAATTCGTGACCGTTGATTTGTTTTGATCTCTCCCCTGCGCTTCCGCGTTCGTCACTTCTCAACGGCGCATGTGCTACCCATACGTCCTACTCCTTCCGTCCGGAGCTGCTTCCGTGTACAACAGTGAGCACAAGCTAGATTAATACTTTGTTCACCCCCCAGAGCCGTGTGAGACACTTTTTATTATGGATGGATGCACTTTATTTCACTTCTTTTGGACTGATGCACTGCAACACCCGCTGACTGCCATTAAACAGCTTGGAAGATCAAAGACAATTTTTAATATAACTTCGACTGGATTCATCTGAAAGAAGAAAGTCATATACACATTTTTGGGTGAACTAACCCTTTAACATCTTGTGAAGTGAAAAGCTGTGTTTATAAGAAACAAATCCATCATTACCATGTTTTTAACTTCAAACCGTTGCTTCCAGCTAAAATATAAGTCCTCTGTCCTTAATATTGTTTTCTCCAGTGAAAAAGTCATCTTGTCTGAATCAGGAGAGAAATATGCACAGATTCAGCACAGTTTACAAGCGAAAACAGCCCAAGACAGCTCTAAACAAGATTTTGATGTGAGAGGACAATGGACTTTTCCCGCTGGAGGAAGCGTTATTATGGATTATGGACTCATATTTTGTCCAGAAGTGAAGGTTTAAAGTTAAAACGCCTTATTGATGGAATTGTTTATTACAAACACAACACTTCACAAGACATTAATTAATGGACTGGAGTGGTGTGGATTATTGTGATGTTTTTATCAGCTGTTTGGACTCTCATTCTGACGGTTTACTGCAGAGGATCCATTGGTGAGCAAGTGATGTGATGCTATATTTCTCCAAATCTGTGCAAATTTTCATTTTTGAATGAACTATTCCTTAAAGAGTGTAGCTAAGATTTCAGACTCAGTAAAATATTATGGACATTCAACAAAACTGTTAGCTAACTGGTCGTAAATCTGACCTTCCTTGGATTATGTCTTCGGGAAATGAGATAGTCTGACCCCCTTTTTTAATAAGATACGGCATCCCTCAGTAGACGAGAGTCCCACATATCTCATCTCCAGATGTTTGTCATAGACGGTGAATATTTTTATAAGCTCCGAGTCTCTCCTGAACTCCAATGGGAAGCGAAAAAGAGAAGCAGGACGAAAAAAGGAAGGAAGGAAGGAAATAAAAAATGAAAGAGACGTCTTCCTCCCGTGCCCCTTTGAAGTGGGGCGTCACGCGTAGCTGCCACGGTTGGGTAAGAAATGGGCCGTATTGCTCAGGAGACTGAAATCTTCCCCCTTAAGACGTCATCTGAAGTGTTTCACCATAAATTGGCCCACCTAGCTTTGAGGATTTTTCTTTGTCCCTTTCATGTTGGTGCGTTCTCCCGGGATGGCAGCCGACAGCAGAGGTTATAGCCGTTGAGTGTGGAGTAGAGGACGAAAGGGACTCCAAACTGATGTGATGTGGGAATAGCAGACGGACAGTTCAAAAGCAATCCCAGGAATCTAATTTCTTTGTACATCGGACTGGAAGTCCATCCTCAAACTGGTCAAAGAACTGGTGCTGTGATTTCACTTATTTTGTACTGTGTTCCTGTCTGTTGCCTTTCTCAGAGGATTGAGGAATGGCTGAAAAACAGGAATGAAAGTGAAATTCAGGAAATAAAGCATTTCAAGGGGCCTGCGTTGTTTCATTTGTCAAGTTAAACACCTATTATTGCTGTTCATTTGGGAAATAGTTTATGCATGGTTCCCATCATGCACTCTGTTTTTTCCCAAACAGGAGTGGTCTTCCACTACCGCGCGCCTCACGACCGCTACGCGCTGTCCTTCTCCGACGCCAAAAGAGTTTGTCTGGAGAACTCTGCCAATATTGCCACGCCAGCCCAGCTGCTGGCCACTTTCAATGACGGCTATGACAACTGTGATGCTGGTTGGCTGTCGGACCAGACTGTGAGGTCAGAACAAGAGATTAGTCCGTTTTTTGTGAACCAGATTTGGAAACGTGCATATGTATTTAGCATTTAAGATGTCTTTGAACATGTTTGTGTAATTGGCAAATGAGAGTATTATTTATAATTTAGTTTTTTATATTTATAATATTTTAGTGAATATTTTAATATTTATTTCATTGTTAACATGTCTAGTATTTTATTTAATATATGTATAATAATTTATTAAAAATTCGAATAATTTATTTATAATTTGTTTAACATGACAAAAGTCAGTATTTATTTAGTATCTTCATGCTATTTTATAAAATTCTAATATTTTATTTATATTTTTTTCAACATGACAGATGTCTAGTATTTTATTTAATATATGTATAATATTTTATTAAATATTCTAATATTTTATTTTATTTGCAACATAATAAACATCCAACATTTTATTTAGTGTATTATAATATTTTATTGAATATACAAATTTTTTTCAACATGACAAACCTCCAACATTTTTTGTATATTTACAGTATTTTATTGAATAGTTTTATTTTATTTTTTACATGACAGAAATCTGATATTTTTTGTCTATTTACTTTATTTTGTTATTTTATTTATTTTCAATAACTAACAACCAGAATTTTTATTTAGTATATTTATATGTTATTAAATATATATATTTTTAAATAATTTATTTTCAAAATAACAAACATCCAGTAATTTATTTGTGTTTAACAACAAGAACAATGAAGAAAAAAAATGAGTTACAAAAGTTACAGATCTATAACATAAATAGTAAACAAAGTACATCTTGTAAAGGTTTAATAAGAGATTGTTTGCTTTACTCTCGATTCCTTCAATTTTAGCTGCTGTGCCAATAAATTGGTCCCCCTTGCATGAAACAGAATAGCACAACTTTCTTCAGAACGAATCCAGGACTCAAAGCAATTTAATAATCAGCCGTTCTAATTAATCATAATATCTATTATGTATCGACCGTATTACAGCCCCGTTTCTTCAGGCTTGCCGCCTCCAATCACTTTTCCATGGCTGAATGTCAGGCAGCTATTGATATCAACATTCATATCCACTGGATATTGTCAGCTCGTAATTGAGCCGTGAGGCCCGGCCCTCACCGAATAAAAGCGTGAGCGGGTTTTTCCCTCCCTGCATGGAAGAGCTCTAATTGGGCCATCTCCAGAGAAACTTGGCTACACATCAGTGAAGACGCAAACGCACAATTAGCGCAAGCGTATGGAGACATCAGAGATCTCTGGACAGGGATGGAATATATGTGGGCTGCTTTAATGGTTTTATATAACTGCCTTCAATATTTGGTCTGCACGAGAACCTCCATCCGCTATTCCTCTTCAGATGACCCTGGAGTGCCGTGTATAATCTCTTAATCAGACTTTAGCCAGCACCCCTGCGCCATCCAAACCAATGCGCTTTCGAGTAATTGCACAGTTTACTCACTCCTTGGAAATAACTCCTGGTTTGTTTGGCTCCTTACCCAGGTATCCCATCCAGTCACCTCGGCCCGGCTGCTATGGCGACAGGGAGGAATCACCTGGCGTGAGGAACTACGGAAGCCGAGACCCCGATGAGATGTTCGATGTATACTGTTTTGCCAACAGCCTGCAAGGTACCGTAGATGTATTCAGTTACAGCTCAGTCATCCAAAAAAACTGTGTCTTTAAATGTCCTCATGAGCCTCAGATGGCGGAGATGCATGTACCTGCTCATGTCCCAACTCCCGGAACATCTAAGTAGGTCACCATGCTTTCAGCTCAGCCCTACGTTCTATGCCAGAACGGGTACAGTTCTAACATACTCTTTTTTTAAGTGCACGTCCAAGTGTTTCATGCAGGAGTGACAGTCCTGCCTCCTGCTGCGAATTAGTATTCCAGAATCGCTTAAAAGTTTAATGCCTGTCATATTGGTGTAATTTATTAATTTATGTATTTTTTACAGAACTTTTTTTTTTTTAATTGATAAAATGTTTGGTTATAAATATTTTATTTGTTGGTGTGTTAGTTTATATGTCTGTCTATAATGCCTTTCCACCCATTCATCTTTGGGAGGACAGAATTATTTAGTTTTGTCCTTGTATATTACTTATAACAGAAATTGGATCTGTTACAGGAAAACAAAGTGATTTTTGCCATTGTGGTGGATTTTATTTATTTTACTTTCAACATGACAAACATTTAGTATTTTATTTAGTATATTTATCATATTTTATTCAAATTGCAATATTTTATTTTACAAATGTCTAGATTTTATTTTATTGGTTATATTTATGGTATACAAAGTACATAATATAATATAATATAATATAATATAATATAATATAATTTGTACAAAGTACACAATATAAAGATTTAAAAATATATTCAAATATATTTAAAAAATACAAAATTTTGGTCGACACTTTACATTTAAGGATAAAAACATTGAATTTTTTTTTTTTTTCAGCTTTAAAAAATCCCACCAAAACATTTTTTTTTAGAAATAGTAAGAAATGAATGAACAATACATTCAATCTCATTGTTACAAAAAGCATATTTGAAGTTTTCCCTATATTTAGCAATCACCTGTTTTAGGGTAGATTTGTTCAACATTATTATGTATATAAACCATATTTAGTTTTTTTATAAAGTTTATTTATAGGTCTCATGTTGCAAACAGCAGCATCCTTATGGGAAATTAGCACTTATAAATAACATGCACTATCCATCTTTTCTCTCTCTCCAGGTGAAGTGTTCCACACCAGTGTGCCGGAGAAGTTGAGCCTGGCATCTGCCTCCACTCACTGCCAGACTCTGGGGGCTCAGCTGGCCACAGTTGGGCAGCTCTACCTGGCCTGGCAGGGTGGCCTAGACCGCTGTGACCCCGGCTGGCTGGCCGACGGCAGCGTGCGTTATCCCATCAACCTGCCCCGGCGTCACTGCGGAGGGGATGAGCCAGGAGTACGGACCGTTTACCACAACCCCAATCGCACCGGATTCCCAGACACTAGCGATCTCTTTGATGCCTACTGCTATCATGGTTGGTTGAACTAGTGTCCTTTCTCTCTTTCGGTTCAGGGATATATTCATAAAAACGTCTTTTGGGGGGGGGTTCTGACCTCAATGATGGAGATTTCTTTTTTTTTTTTACTTTGAGAAGTTTCATAAAAAATTCTCTTACATTCCGTCTACATTATTTTGGATCATATTTCCAAATAATTTATACCACGTAACATCAAGAGTTTCACCCTGGTGTCATAAGTATCTGAAAAATGTATGAAATGAGGATTAAGTTACTTTGGTTTTATGGACTTCTGTATGGATATTTGCTTTGTAGTTTTTTGTGTCAGTGCCACCATTGTCGATCTTACTCTTTCAGAGAAAAATTTCGAAGAGCTGATGGCGATACTCCACAAGATCCTAGAAAACTCCACTCTGAACTCTTCAAGCGATGAAGAGGTGCAGCTCCAAAGAAATGGAGCCTTCCCTGAACCTTCAACTTGGACCGGTCTGGTCAATCTTGAGAAAGAAGACTTTGAGTCCATCATAAACAACGAATCTTCAGAAATCTCAGAGGAGCATGTTGTAATCCATCTTGGACCTGAAGAAAAGTCTGTAGACTGGGAAGACGATCCCAAAGATGCTGTGGAGAAGCAGGAGAACCTTCAAGGGGGTTCGGCGAAAGAGGAGACCGATGATGGATCTCCTGACCCATCTTCAATCACGCCATCTTCCTCTACGCAAGCTCAGACCAGCAACAGCGTCATTTCCAACTTTGTGAAAACAATCATGAAGCCATTTAGGTACTGGACCGGGACTGGAGAACCTGAGATACCGGCCACAGAGTCCAGCCTCTACCAAGGTACCTCAGAAATGGTCCCACCTATCAGGACGAAGCCAAGTAGCGGAAAAACAAGCAAAGGTGGTGCTGATAACGCCATCATGGAGCCTAATATCAAGGAACATTCATATAATCCCTCCTCATCAGATCCAGAAGAAGAGCTCTTCGAACAGGAGAAAGAAGTTATCTTGGTGGCTGCGCCGCAGGAGATAAAGAGTCCAAGCAATTCTCATATGGATCATCCATATTCACAGACCTTCACAGACAGCTTCACTGGACCAGCCAAAGGTATGACAAAGGTCATCCAAAACTTAAAAGGCATTTCAACACGTACATTTACACATGCAGCTTCTCTTCTTATTTGAAGTTTGTGCTTAATTTAGTTGAAGTAGAGCTTTATTACATTTTGTATTATTTTATACTTGGATTATATAGAACGGGGTGATTTGAAACCACCAAAGTGAGAGTTTTCTCTATTGTAGATTTTTGGCCAAGAAGTCAGTCAACCAGGAGGTCAATCTGACGTTTATTGGTCAATATATTGGTTTTTCTTCATCTTTGAGCACTTATGTCTCATGGGTTGATTTTTATTAAAGTAACTAGACATCCTTTTGTCAAATTTAAACGTTTTTACCATGCCTCCCTCATTTATTATGTGTACTGTACTTCTAACCCCCATAGCATCACTTTCATTCACAACAAATCAAATATGGCATCCACTTGTTTTTAAAAGAAAAACAGTATGGCAGCAAATGGTTCTTTAGGCGCAGCCCCCGAAGAGGAAGGTGGCCGATTCATTCTGTGGAATACGAAAGTTGAAAGGTCGCTGTAGAGGTCACTGCACTGAGATGTATTCCTGCCTCCTGCTTTAGGGCTTTTAATGGATATCAATGTCTGTCATATCTGTGCCAAGTAAAGCTGTGTAGTAGGAGAAAGCAAAATGGGATCCAACCTCTCAAAATTTAGAGCGTTGCAAGCCTTAGGCTGAGATTGAAGCATGTCTAACTGGTGTGGTTTTAACGCGATGGGTTTTGGCAGCAGTCCGTTCTCAAGGCATCATCAGTACAAATATCCTCCCCACGAACCAAATTCAACTGGGAACATTAATGTTTAATGCCGGGTGAAAATCCAGCTTTAGTCAGCATGCATTATTTACATCTGAATCTAATTAATGTGCTTTGGCCGAAACCGCAGGCACCGCTACAAACTCCAAGTCTCTCCTAATTATTCGAAGCATGATCATCGTCAGGGCCGTGGAGTGTGTGCGTAAAGATACTCTGGACTCAATCTGGTTGTTTCCGTTCGTTTTTTCTCGAGCAGAGGTCATTTAGTCGAGTTCGGATTCACTGGCTATTTCACCCTTCGCTGCATACTGCTCCGTCTCTCCCCTTGTTTCAAGTTTCATTACATAGAGCCTGTTGAGAATTCAGAAAATCCAGCCATCTTTTATATAAACTCGCCATGTCCTTGAGTTCCACAAAAAATTGTATACAGATGAAAGTCTGCTATGAAGAAATTCTGTGAAATGCATACATCCCATAGAACAGTGGGTTGAAGCATCTGTTTTGTTGAGTATCCAGATACTTTAAATTTATTTCTACTATATAACTGGACACTTAAACCACAAAATACATGAATGCCATTGCATTAGACACAAAATATCAAATCAAGTGACATTTAATCTAAAGAAAAATGTTCCATACATGTAACTGAAGCTAAATATGAGACCCTGTTTCTGCCTCAAAGTAATAATTGATCCAGTGTTACATATCTGAGTGGCAAAAGTATGTGAATCTTTGCTTTCAGTATCTAGTGTGACCCCCTTTTGCAACAATAACTGCAGCTAAATGTTTCTTGTATCTGCAGATCAGTCCTGCACAACAGTTTGTTGAAATTGTAGCCCATTCCTCAGTACAAAATTGCTTCAACTCTGTGATGTTGATGGGTTTCCTCCTATGAACTGCTTGCTTCAGGTCCTTCCAAAACATTTTAAATGGATTAAGGTCCAGACTCGGCCGTTCCAAAACATTAACTTTGTCCTTTAACCAATATTTGGTAAAATGACTTGTGTGCTTGGGGCCATTGTCTATATATATAAATATATATATATATGTAATATTTTTTTTGTCTTATAATTGGGATTTTATATCTTATAAACTTTATATCACATTTGTCAATACATTTTTCTCTATATTCCAAATTGTGACTTTTTGTATTACAATTAGGATTTTTTGTCTGAATATCACTTTCTCACAATTGTGAATTTATGTCTAATAATTGTGCCTTTTTTTCCCAATGCGATATTTTATCTCAATTGTAACTTTTTATCCCATATCTCCCAGTTCTGATTTTATATCTCATAATTTAATTTTTTTTTTCTTCTGAATGTGACTATATATCTCAGAATTGTGACTTTACATCTACCAATTGCAGATTTATGCCTCCCAGTTGTGACTTTGTGTCACATTTCAACTTTTTATTAGTTGGGATTTTTTTCTTTCAGTTGCAACTTCATAGCACACAGTTACAACTTTTTATGTCATAAATGTGACTTTGTATCTTAAAATTGCAACTTCATAGCTCACAGTTATGACTATTCATATTTGGAACTATATATCACAAAATGCAACTTTCATACAATATCACAAAGATGTGACTAAAAACCACCTTGACACCAACTGTTTAAAAGTAATCGCAAAAATGGATATAAAAAAGCTCTTGCAGCTTTTGTGTGTGGATGCAACTTGGTTTGATCTTGATTGTAGTCAAAATACTTTTATGTGGGTAATTGTCCCACTATTATATCCAGTTAAATGGTAGAATCTATTTAGTTGACTGCTTTTGTACATTTCATGAACGTGTTCACAGTCCTGCCGACTGCAGAGAGTAATCAGTTATTCATCTCATTAATTGCTCAATTACTTGGTTATGTAAATTGCACCACATCCACGTGACACCGCAACAGCAGAGTCTTGAATAATTCATTATTGTTTAATTTTTCATTGTGTGTACTCAACATATGGTCTGTGAATATCTAAAATGGCTTAAATGCTAAACGCTGCTTGTTTCCTTTAAGGCAAATCATATTACCTGAGCAGATATATGAATTATCCATGCACACAGTAAATACTTAAGCTAAACCAAATATCTCTTCCACGCAACCAGTGAAATCTTTGTTTAGGATTGGTTTAGCACTGTGTACTGCCGTATGCTGAGTCACGTAATAATAATAATAAGAAGAATAATAAGTCTAGTGCTTACAGCATTTTTACTTTATTGCGCTCCAAATAGATACCTCCACACATCATGATGTAAATCAAGACCTTTTTGCTTCTTGAACATAAAGATTTGGGTCTTATTTCTTCTAGATTTACTGTTAGAAAGCATTGGGAATTAACAGCACTGGACAGGAGCATGATGTACGAGTTCTTTGTGCCGGGGCAACATAAAGAAAAAGAGCCTTATTACCTGGATTGCTTTAAAAACGAATGTACATTTCATCCCCGTTTCACCGGGGAGTCAGATATTACCCTCTGGAAAGAAAATAAAGGTCATTTTAGCTACGCTTGTAGCTCATTTTTCCTTTGAAACAGGGGTTTGATTAAAATATATGTGTATTGAGGCTGATAGATTAATTGCTGGATATCTCCAGGGCATTGACAGATAAATAATGACAGTTCTATATCGAGCCGCACGCATTAAAGTTAATTACCATAGTTCTGGGATGGGAGTTAGCATATTTTGCTCGCTAATTAAGCATACATTTAAGTGAAACGATCTCCTCCCTTCTTCCGTTAATCACAGTGTTTTGTCATTCCTGCAGGAGCGATTGGATCAGGAATGGCAGATCCGACTCTTTCTTCAAATCCTTCGGCATCTAAGAGCTTCGGTTCCATGAGGAGCAGCCAACAAATTTGGCCACTAAACTCCTTGAAAGTTGCCCCAAGCAATAATAGGCATTTCATGACTCAAACAAGCAGTCCAATGGAAGCCAAAAGGGCCAGTTTGGAGATCATGACCATTCCTGTTTCCAGGAATAACCCTGAGAACGTCTTCGGGGAAGGGAAAGACTTGAACGAGGATGGTTACCCTATTCCCAAAGGTCCTCCATTTCTGTTAACTGCAGAGGATGAAAAAGATGGCGAGGGAAGTGGAGGAACAGAGTTACCGTTCACCCTTGACAGCCAAGATAATGGATCCGATGACCACAGAGTCCCGCTGGAGACTACTGTCAGATGGCAGCTTATGAGTCTCCAGATGACTCAACCTACTAGTGTGTCCAGTTCTTCTGATCCCAAGCACGAGAAACAGACTGACACAGTTGAGGAAGCCAGGGGGGAAATCATGTACGTCCATCGCCCCATTGAAAAACACAAGAACAATCCCTCGAATAAAGTCAACATGCCTTTCGTTAAATGGAAGCAAGACCTAGGGTTGACCATTGCACCGGAAACACACACTTCCAACACGCCTACCACACCAAGCCCTGTTGATCCCAACGAGGACAAGCTAGCAATTCAACCGCCAACCATAGGGATCACTCCTTCCCAACCTGGAGAAGAAACCACTACCGAAGACATTTTGTGTTCTCCGGATCCAGCCGTTTCCAGCACGTGGTTACCTGTGGTTCAAGAGGAGGTAGATACTCCACAACCACCGGTTCCTACCATAATAACAACGCAAGCTGGATCTACGGTTCAGCCTACAGGTCCAGATCTAAAGGACACTTCCCACCAGGTTGAGTTAAGGTCAGGTGGGTCAGAGTCATATGTTTTGGCTCAGGGCTGGATAACATCTGAACCCGTTCCGACTGAGGAACCTTCATCCCAAACCACAGGAAGCCCAGAGGAAAACACAATTGTGGCTATGATGGAAAACAGCCCCTCCAGAATTTCAGGTAAATCGCTCTTTGGTTGTGTTCTGTTGATAAGAGAATTTAAAGGCCTGTTTATAACATGAAAGATACGTAATGCTTTGAGAAAGCTTACTTGGGTTTGTTTATTTGTTTGATCTTTTACTCTGTTTAATTATTTTATTAATTTTTCAGTCTTTTATTCCTGTCTTTCATCATTTATTATTTTATTTTCTTCAATTTTTTAATTTCCTTCTTTACCCCTTCTTTCTTTCTTTCTTTCTTTAATTATCCATTCTTTCTTACTACTATTCTTTATTTTCCACTTTATGTCTTTTGTTTGCTCTTTCTTTTATGTTTTCATGCTTTTGTTCTTTTACTTCACTTCTTTATTTTTATTATTTATTTTCTTTTTCAGTTATGTCTTTGTTCTTTCTTTGGCACTGTATTTCTTTCTTTTGGTATTTCTTGCTTGCACTTGTTATTTCCCTACCATTCTTTCCTTTGCTCTTTCTTTCCTCCTTGATTTCTTTTTGTTACTTTTTTAGTTTTTTCTTTCTTTCTTTCTTTCTTTCTTTCTTTTCTTTAATTAGTTTGTTCCGTTTAATTTTTTTTGTTATTTTCTTCCATTCTTTTTTTTATTTCTTAATCTCATTATTTTCCTTAATTTATTTTTCTTTTTTGCTCATTCTTTAGTTTTTTCCTTCTTTTGTTATTTTTCCTTCATTTTTCTTTTCATGTTTGTTTTTCATTATTTTCTTTTTGTGTCTTTCTTTTGGAAATTCTTTTATTTATTTCATTTTATTTAATTCTTTACTTTGCGATTTCTTTGTTTTGCTAATTCTGTCGTTATATAATTTTTGTTCTTTTTGTTCTATTCTTTCTTTTGTTCTCCTAATATCTTTCATTCTTTATTTATTTTTGTTCATTTCTTTCCGCTTTTGATAATGTGTTTATTTCTTATATCCCTTCTTATTTTCATTCATGTTTTTTTATTCTTCTTATTCTTTTGGTCTTTTCGGCTCAATTTTGTTTTTTCCCCTTCATTCTTCCTTTTTTTCCACTCTATATTTCTGTATTTTGTTCTTTCTTTCTTTGCGTGGTAAACAAACAGAGTGCAAAGAAGTGAATTGCTGCAGACTCAGAGTAATTAGAGGGTTAGGGCCAGTGCAATTAGGGAGTCTCGCTAAGGCAGAGATCTTAGTCTAAAACAAATCAATGTTGACAGAAGCCAGTAGATGTGTTCAGTAATTGACTCCAGTCTCGCTCTAGTCTATATGTTAAAAATGGTGCCGTATACATAAGCTCAACCTCCTCTTGTTCAAATCGATTTCTTTGGGCAGGAGTTTCTTAGGGTGCAAGACCCCAGAAACGCACTTCGTCAAACAAAGTAATGATCTTGAAAGCAGCTCTAGTAGGCCTCTGGCATGGAATAAATGTAAACAGATGGTAACTTAAAGTATACAAGACACACAAAAAAGAATTAATAATTTAACCCGGACCATACAGCTTCTCCCAAACGAGACATTTTGCAGCTTTTGACTCATGTTTCTGCAGCAGTAACGAAAGGTTTTTCAAGGTCGGATTTTGTCAGTCTGTTAAATTAATCATTGTTGCAGAGCTTTGACTGTTTAAAAAACTATGAAGAACTTTGAAATGCACAGAAAAGACAGGACAAAACTGCTGCTAAACAACTGCTTTCAACTGAAAATGCAGCTCAGAAAGAAACACGTATTTGAGCACATTTTTGCCAGAGAATTTCCTTCCAAAATCCTGTTGCTTTTGAGCACAAAGAGCAGTGAGCCCTGTTTGTCCTCCTTTTCCTGCAGCGCAGGTGGAAGTTCATAAGCCTTTTTAATCAATGATCTGCCGGTGGAGAGGCTGCTGTTCTCTGCCTCTCCCCCGAGGCCTTTTAGGCATCAGAGAAGTGGTTTTTGAAAAATAGCCGCCGTCACGGTAGTCATAACATCAGCACCAGACCGGCTTGCCCTTAATTAGAGAAGCACGTCGCTCTGCGATAAGACGAGGAGGTGCTGTGTCTTACGCGACTTTGCTGTTCCATCACTCTCTCTGACGTGCCTTGGAGCTGTTTGCACATGGAAACAGACATGTTCATCGCTCTTTGTTGGACAGACAGGTGCAGTGTACTCATTCACGCACATACTACATGCAGTCTTACACACCCACCCAATTTTTGAGAGGGTTAATAATAATAATAATAATAATAAGTAATACATTTTACTGTGAATTTTTTTTTTTTTTTTTTTTTTTTTTTTATTTTGTTTTTTTTTTTTTTTTTTTTTTTTTAATTTGATGTTTTATTTCATTTGATTTTGCTGAAATTTAAATATATTCATTTTGCTGAAATTTTTTTTGCTGAGTCTTTGCACAGTGCACTTGACACACTATATGCGCTCTTACAGGCCCACACTATTTTTATTGTGCAGGTGATTTTTATTTTATTTTTTGATTTTATTTGATTTTATTCGGTTTTCTGAAATTGTAGTATTTAATTTAATTTTAATAAAGCATGATGCACATGTAAACAGACAGACAGTCTTGAACTTGTGCATTTTACAAAATCTCTCTCTCACACACACACACACACACACACACACACTACATACACTCTTACAAACCCACACTATTTTGTATTGAGCAGGTTAATAACATTAATAAATAATTATTTTATGATTTTGTTGTTTTATTTTATTTTATTTTTTCCTGTGGATTTTTATTTTTTATTATTGTTTTATTTTATATTATATTATATTTTGTTTTGTTACTATATGCACTCTTACAGACCCACACTATTTTATTTGGGGGGTTAATAAGTTAATTTTGTAGTGTAATTCATTTTACTGTGATTTTCATTCAATTTAATTATTTTATTTTTATTATTAGATTTTAATTTATTATTTTTGTTAGATTTTATTTTTCTTTCTTTAATTTTTGTTTTGTTTTATTTAATTTTAATTTAATTTATTTAGTTTTTAAATTTTGCTAAAATTTTAATATTTAAGTAAAACAAATTTTGCTGAAATGTTGATATTTAATTACATTTTAATACAGCATGATGCACATACTGTATATACAGACATGTTCACATTATATTTTTTCATTTTGATATGCATGATTGAATTGTATTTTAAATAATATTTTAACTTTTTATTTTACAGATAATTTATTATTTCATTTGAATAATGTTTTTTATTTAACATATATTAAATATTTAAAATATTGTAAAAAAAAATCAAAATAAAAAGTATTTAAAATATTATCTAAATTTACATCGTTTTGAGACTTCTCATTTATTATGTTTCACATATACTGCATACTTAATTATTTTTTAATGTACTTCA
Organism: Sinocyclocheilus grahami; assembly: GCF_001515645.1. NCBI lineage: Eukaryota > Metazoa > Chordata > Actinopteri > Cypriniformes > Cyprinidae > Sinocyclocheilus > Sinocyclocheilus grahami. The sequence continues at coordinate 708,485 of NW_015505446.1, read as the reverse complement.
TTTATAGCTGGCTGTTACCCTGTGCTGTTGCTTTTGAAACTGTGAGCAAGACTTACATTCTGCTCTCTGCCAGACTTTAAATTAAAAAGCCCAATCTGGGGTTCGGATGGACAATAGAAAGCCTTTGAGTTATTATTCTCCGGCTCCTTGAGATGAATCACCCTGCCTACAAGGTAATACACAATGAATATATGATCCGTGTAGTAAATTCAGCTATAAAGATGTCTAAAAACATCATCTGTACTAACTCACATTGACCAGAAGAACTGGAGAAAAGTCCCAACCTACAGTTTTTTTCCTCATTCAATATTCTGTTTTCAGAATACATTATTTTCCCATAATGTATTCCAATGCATGTATGAATCTGGCTTTAATAACTTGTGAGTTACTCTCACCAGCTGTGAAAGCAAGTTCAGGGGAGATAATGATCGCATCAGAGGTGAGGAAGCTAGCATGACTGCTTCCAATGTACCTTTCCGTCTCCATGGAAGCTATGCGTGCTGCATTCAGGCTTTGATCATGTGAGCGCCAAGCACTACTACTGTTTGTAGACAAGCTAACAGTTGTACTTGCAGCTAACCGAGCTGCCAGGCTCTCTCCAGGCAAACATCACCCCCTCCTTTAGATGGTTTATTTACTGTCTCACCACCCACACAATCCACTGGGTGGTCTTATGTATCAGGAACCACAATGTTTGTTATGTGTGCACACTAAAGCAACTGTAAACATCAAAGTTGTCAGCTCTTAGAGCGGGAGGGTTTTGAAATTCTTTTTTAAAACACTAATTTAAGGACAGGGAGAAAATGTTTCTGTGATCAGTTTATAGTTTGTTTGTTTTTTTGCATTTTGCGTGTTTATAAGACAGATAGATAGACAAAGAAAACAGACAAAAAGATTGATAGAATAACAGGCAGAACAACAGATTGATAAACAGAATGATAGAATAGACAGACAGAATTATAGACAGACATAGACAGACAGAGTAACAGATAAACAGAACAACAGAGCATCGGATAGAAAAAATAGATATATATGTAGACAGAATGACAGAATGACAGCATCGGATAGAAAAAATAGATATATATGTAGACAGAATGACAGGTGGGTAGACAAGCAGACAGATAAACATATACTTAGACAGAATGACAGAATGACAGACAGATAGATAGACAGGAAAACAGACAGATAGAAGGACAAATATGTAGATGGAATGACAGAGAGATAAAAGATATACATGTATGTAGACAGACAGACCAAATGAAAAGCACATACACAAACAGATAGAAGGACAGATAGATAGACAACTACAGACAGATAGACAGAACAACAGAGATAGAGAGAAAAACAGACAGATAGATGAACAAATACGTAGATAGACAGACTGATTGATGAAATGATAGACAAACTGCAACAGACAGATAGTTAGGCATAACGACAGACAGACTGACAGATAGAACAGCAGACAGATAGTTAGATAGAATGACAGACTGACAGATAGAACAACAAACATGTAGTTAGACAAAATGACAGACTGACAGATAAAACAACAGACCGGTAGTTAGACAATACGACAGACTGACAGATAGATAGAACGACAGACAGAACAACGGACAGAATGACAGATAGACAGAACAACAGACAGATAGTTAGAGTGACAGACTAACAGAGAGGCAGAACAACAGACAGTTAGACAGAATGACAGACTGACAGATAGAACAACAGACAGGTAGTTAGACAAAACGGCAGACTGACAAATAGATAGAATGACAGACAGAATAACGGACAGAATGACAGATAGACAGAACAACAGACAGTTAGACAGAGCGACATACTAACAGATAGACAGAACAACAGACAGATAGACAGTGACAGAATGACAGAACAACAGACAAATAGTTAGACAGAACAACAGACTGACAGATAAACAGAACAACAGACAGTAGAGCGATAGACTGACAGACAGATAGACAGACAGATAGTTAGACAGAACAACAGACAGAATGACAGATTAAACAACAGTGTTAGAATGACAGATAGACAGAACAACTGGCAGATAGAGCGACAGACTAACAGGTAGACAGAACAACAGACAGTTAGAGCGACAAACAGACTGACAGACAGAAAAACAGAGAATGACAGATAGACAGAACAACAGACAGATAGTTAAAAGGACGGACGGACAGAACAACAGACTATGGTACAGACTAGGCAAGACAGGAAAAAAAAGCTCTAAATGTGCACTACCACTACACCATGGCTCTGACAGCTTTCTTGCTTTATTAGTGGTGATAAATTGGGCATGTTAGAAACCACCTAGCGATGCCCTAGAAATTATATGCTAGCAACCACTTACTTACTAGTTTAAAACTTGTTTACACATGCTGCATTGTGTATTCATTTTCATTTTAGCTAAAAGTTTAATAATTTTGTTGTGTTTTTGTTATCTTTATTAGCTTTTTATAGGCATATATATTTTTAGTCATTTTAATTTTAGTTGTTGTTTTACTACAAGTTAAACTAAATAAAAATAAGAAAAGTTTCCTTTGCAACTAGCTGGAAAAAAACTGTTAACATTTATATTATTTCAAGTAACCTTTTTTTGGTTTCTATTTTTAGTTTTAGTTAACCAAATAAACCCTGATATTAAACCCCTCTTTTGGTCATAAGCTGTTTTGTAAACTCATACTCATCTTACTTCCAACATTCCATGCTCAGCATTTTTCATAAACGCAGTGCGAGTTCTGCCAGGTCGGAAATTGAACTGAAAGTCTGATGTTCCTGATATCCAACGGCCTCATTGTCAGCACCGCGGAGCATGTGCTGCTGACCTGGATTGAGTCTGGAACACAGTGATGAAGTATCCTCTTCTATCTGATTATACGTGCTGTTTCAGGTTCCCTGCCGACTGGGCTGTATCTTGCCGGAGCTGAATAGACCAGACAGCTCCGACTCTCTCCACACCCCACTGAGATGCTTATTTTAGCAACATGGCATTTTATTCTCCCCTATCTCTTTGAGAGACAATGTGTCCCAGCATTTAATGCGCTTTATAATGTCTGTGCACGTAGACAAGACGCCATCTCAGCGTATGGACACACTGCTATATTTTGTGAGTAACAGGTGCATTTCAATTGTGCGAAGCATTGTTTACATTTTTTTTTTTTGGTTGTTTGTTTTAAGGCGTGGTCAAATTTACAATCAGTGCGAATATGATATCAAATCATCAAATCAACAAAAATATGATATGTTTGAAAGTGACAGTGTGCTATCTGTGCTGCAGACATTTACAATATTGACAATAGACAATGGACCTTTTTCGCCTACAAGAATTTGCTAATGAAGTCTTTTGATGGCAACATCGTTAAATTTTAGTCAATATTTTGTCATGTCAATAGGAAATCGGAAATTTAAAGTTGGTCAGACAGAAAGCTGCTTGGTTTGAAAGTGACTTCTGTGTGAGTGGTGCTTCATACATCACTACGTTATTGACAATAAACTAGGGCTGCCACTAACGACTGATTTTATTTTGATTAATCTATCGACTAATTTATCGATTAATCTAAACGATTAATTTCCCACAAAAAAAATCAACAATTTTACTTAAGAATATTTTATTAAACTATATTTCATTAAACCAAATGAAATCCAAAAGTAAAAAATTAAAGTGCAACATAAAGTGCAAGAAGCAAGTGTCCATCTCATAGTCCAAATCACTGAAATCAAAATTCAGTATTATAGTGTAAGAACGACAACATATCCAAGTGTTCTAGTCTACTACTAATAAAATTATAATCAAAAAACACTTTTTAAAGGAGTATTTACCAGCAATATTATTTACCAGAATTTATTTAGGAGAAAAATGTAAATGTGCAGTATTTCTGAATTTTAAAAAACAATTTTTTAAAATAAAATCAATTAATTGGAGATGCTTTTGATTATTAAAATTTAATGGAACCATTCAAATGGAATCCAGAAAATAATGGAAAACAGAATTTGGTAAAGATAAAACTAAAACTCAATTAATTAGACAGGCTTTTTGATTAATAAAATTTAATGTAACCATTAAAACGGAGTATAGAAAAATTTAAATGGAAAAAAAATGAATTTGGAAATAAAATGGAATTCATAGTGCCCTATAATTATAATAAATTTTTTTGTGGTAATAAAAATATGTAAGTGAACAATAGCCTTTAAAATTACTTAAAATACATATATAATAGCAATGAGGCAATAATTAATAAATTATTATTTTTCAAAGACTAATCTCAAATAGTTCCTCAATAGTTATTACTTTCGCATGAAAATACAACACATAAATAAATAAAATAGCATTATATTAAAAATGAACTATACAATGTTTTCAACTGATTAATCTCAGTTACATTTTCTCAATAGTTATTACTTTCGAAATCAAATACACCATTTACACTACAACAATTTTTTCATATACTTAAATACACTAAACTAAAATTTAGTGTATTTTTAGTGTATTGAACTTTTGATTATTAAAATTTAATGGAACCATTAAAATGGAATCCAGAAAATAATGGAAAACAGAATTTGGTAAAGATAAAACTAAAACTCAATTAATTAGACAGGCTTTTTGATTAATAAAATTTAATGTAACCATTAAAACGGAGTATAGAAAAATTAAAATGGAAATAAAACTGAATTTGGAAATAAAACGGATTACATAGTGCCCTATAATTATAATAATTTTTTTGTGGTAATAAAAATATGTAAGTGAACAATAGCCTTTAAAATTACTTAAAATACATATATAATAGCAATGAGGCAATAATAATTAGTTCAAATAAAGTATCAAAACCAAGAAATCATATGGTTTTATTGAACAAAACTGTTAAAATACATTATGTATTATAAACAATAGAGCTAATGTACATTACGCATTACAACAAAGGGCTGCAGGGGGCGGCAACGGCCTGATGATTCTTTTTACACATTGCTGTGCGATCTAATACTTGTTTAATATTAACCAAGCACCATTTCATTCAAATGTCCACTTAATCTTTAATATTTGGCCATTTCTTTAGGACAGAAATGCTATAGCCACTGTAATTTAAAGAATATGTGGACATCAAAACGTGTAAACTCAGAGTGAGGGTTTGAGCTTTTATTTT
>NW_015505446.1:680574-702784 GCF_001515645.1 Sinocyclocheilus grahami | reverse complement strand
CTTGTTTAATATTGACCAAGCACCATTTCATTCAAATATGTCCACTTAATCTTTAATATTTGGCCATTTCTTTAGGACAGAAATGCTATAGCCACTGTAATTAAATGAATATGTGGACATCAAAACGTGTAAACTCAGAGTGAGGGTTTGAGCTTTTATTTTCAAACCGCGATGTATTCTCCTGTGTTTGCGTAGATTTATAAATGATTTACCTTACAAATCTGATGAAATGGCGCATGTTGCGTTCCCAGATGAACGTTATAATAAACCCAAACTCAAAACAACATGCAGAGATGGAGTTTGAGACGCTCCACACATGTAAATGATAACAGTTCCTGTGGAACTACTGTGAACAGAGCCGCTGTGTGACGCACGTACTTAACCTACACGCATGTAAATAATTAAAGCGCATATACTTTATTAGAACTGCATCGCATTATATAATTATTTAATTAAATCGTATCGTTTGTGAATTCACAATTATGCTTAATTATGATTTTTAAATGGGTTTAATATATCATGCAGCCTTGGAAAACAGACAAAAAATGTGTTTTATACATTCTCGTCCATGAAAAGGGCCACTTCCGCTGGTTTTTGTATTTTGCTGGTTAGTCGACGCGAGCAAAATGAAGTTGAGGATTAAAAAAAATCTAATAGTCGAATAAAATCGACGAATCGCGACAGCCCTACAATAAACAAAGTTTTCGCCTGCATAATTTCGACAAAAGTTTCCACACCTTAAGTTTTTATCATTTGATGACAATATTTTAGTCACTATTTATAATGGTACATTCATTTGTTTTAATTTTACTCTGACCAAAATTGCATTTTGTCATTTTCATCAACAGTATTTTTAAAATACTGATTGTCATCGTCTTCGTTATCATTGACAAAATAGAAAAATGTAATTGATTTGAGTGTTAATTTGGTTGTAACTCCTATAAACAGTGTTGGGGTAGTGCATTACAAGTAACGCGAGTTATGTAATCAGATTACTTTTTTCAAGTAACTAGTAAAGTATTGCCTTAATTTTTCATTTACAAGAAAATATCTGAGTTATGTTTTCAAATAAGTAACACCAGTTACTTTTTTCTCATGCATTGACTGACAGTTCTCCTGTCCCCGTGTTGAGAGAAATCGGGAGTAAGTGCAGAGGAGTTGCTCTGGGTAAACATGATGGCATGATGCTTACTGTAGTTCAAGACTAAATGTGAACATGCGTTTACTCATCTCATTTGCACAAAACAGATTCAGTATTCCTAAAAATAATTTAAAAAAAGTGAAATGCAAGCTCAGAATATTCTGCAAAGCTGCAATAGCTAAATGTTAAATAACACAAATGTCCTTTATGTATTTAATCACATTTTATTTACCAATGCCTTTGCTGCTGACCTTTGATGATCCAATTAAACTGAACTCAATATGTACAGAATCACTCAGAAGAGGAGTGACTCCATATTCAGTAGAGGATCTCTTCATGCCACTTCAAGCTTGCAGATGCATTTTGTGCATAAACGACAGCAGCATTATTAGAAGACTCTTCAGATACAACCTCAGCGACATCAAATTATGTTCAGCAGGGCACATCAGCTGAGACAAGCAGGAGATGGAATGGGAAAATGAAAGAAGGGGAGAAGCGGCGGGAACAATAAGGACCGTTGATGTGCCTAGCAGCCTGAAGCCTACAGCATGGAGAAGCTTCAACCATTAACTGTGTGTCAGACTCTCCAGGCACTAACAATAGCACAGACACTCTTATTTTTCTCTCTCTTGCTCTCTTCCCCTTGTTTCTTCCATATTTCATATTCATAGGGAGAATATGAAATATGGGCTCTTGTCCCTCACACCAAACTCTTGAGTATTGTAGTTTTGTTTTGGCATCAAACCTATTAATAGGCATGAATAAGATTTTGAATAAGATTCGAGTGCCTTGGACTACTATTATTCTTACGAGTTGAATCATCCCTTGCACCAAAAGAGCACCGAGACTAGAAACCCAATACCACGTGCAGCACTTCGTTTGCATTCTTTATTTCGAGCTATTAATAGGCATGTTTAATGTGCGATTCTCAGTTATTTATGCAAATCTTAGGATGCGTGTGACACCGACAGGCTGTAATCTTTTCATTGTGCTGAGGTACGGCAAGACGGGGATATTATTGGAACGCCGGGTTGTTCAATGTCAGGATTATTTTAGGATTTTCGTTGCTAGGATGAAGTTTAGTGCCTTTCCAGCTGAAATCTGACCTGAAATTGTAGGTTTTAAGTGTTTGAGGATTATGTGCCCGTAAGCGCTTTGAATTGTCTCTTTTTCGTTTCTTGACTTCTTAGGTCTAAAAAAAGATTTTTGAAACCGCTTGCAGGTAAGAAAAAAAAACTAGTATTTTGACGTAGTGTCAACTTTTATTTCTATGATTCATTTGTGTTTTCAGACACCATTATCCCTGGGTGTAGGATTTTCAGCTGTTTTCAGCTATAGTGATTTTGTGCAGTGAGATTTTTTGGCTCAGTGATGTCAAATGTTGGCACATCAGATTTTTTTTTTACATTTCTACCTGAAATGTGTTGTAGTTTAACAAGGGAAAGATCTGGTGTCATAAGAGTGCTGCCAAGTGACAAACTAAAAGTAGCAACACAACTAATTTAACTACAGTTTTCATTAAAGTGACTCTAGTTCTATGTCACTTTTCCACTAATGACCACTAATGATTCATTCCAGTGAATTGCTTCAGGTGGTTTGTGTAAATTTTGTGCCTGAAAAGTATGACTCTGATTAAATTATAAATTATATTATGTGATATAATTTATCCTTTATTATCATATATTATTTAAATATATAACAGTACGTTTACACATATTGTGTGTCATATTTTTTATATTATATATTTAAATAATACATTATATAATTTAAATATTCCATATTTAAGTTATATAAAATATTTTATACATTTAAAATATATTGGCACTTAAGTAGCTTCAGGCAATTTATAGTTCAGCTTGCAGCTAATAAGAATAACTCAACTGTGGATTAAATAACTTAAAATTATGAGAAGCTTGTAACTTGGCATGCTTAAAGGAATAGTTTTCCAAAAAATGAACATTTGCTGAAAATGTACTCAACCTCAGGCCATCCAAGATGTAGATGAGTTTGTTTGTTTCTTCATGGGAACAGATTTGTGGAAATTTAGCCTTACATCACTTGCTCACCAATGGATCCTCTGCAGTGAATGGGTGCCGTCAGAATGAGAGTCCAAACAGCTGATAAAAACATCACAATAATCTAGAAGTAATTGACACAACTCCAGTCCATCAGTTAATGTCTTGTGAAGCTAAAAGTTGTGTGTTTGTAAGAAACAAATACATCAAGACATTTTAAATTTATATAATTGTTTTCGGCTTAAATACGAGTTCTCTGTCCATAATATTGTTTCCTCCAGTAAAAATGCTGCATTATCTGAATCAGGAGAGAAATATGCACAGATCAAGCATTGTTTACAAGCAAAAGAAACAGTCCAAAATAGTTCTAAAGAAATATGTTGGTGGATTTTGATGTGAGAGGACAACAGGGGATTAACTTTTTTCACTGGAGGAAGCGTTACTATGGATTATGGATTCATATTTTGGCCAGAAGCAAAGGTTTAAAGTTAAAAACATCTTGATGGATTTGTTTATTACAAACATGCAGCTTTTCTTTTCACATGATGTTAATTGCTAGACTGGAGTCATGTGGATTATTGTGATGTTTTTATCAGCTGTTTGGACTCTCATTCTGATGGCACCCATTCACTGCAGAGGATCCATTGGTGAGCAAGTGATGTAATGCTAAATTTAGACATCTGTTCCTATATAATCTGTGCTCATCAACATCTTGGATGATCAGAGGCTGAGTATATTTTAAGCAAATTTTCATTTTTTAGTGAATTTTTCCTTTATGTTTCCAATCAATTATCTTGTTATTTGGTTATTAGAAGCATTAAACAGAACTGAATCTTTATTACAGTCTCCTTGATTTGATTAAGATTCAAAAGCATCGTTTGATGGCTCAACCTTCCAACCTTTTGGTGAACAATTGAATTGCTAACTAATTATGCCACAGCAGAAGTGGACAAATGTTTGAATTTGATCCCCTAAACCCAGTTTTGCGAATTCCTACAAACTCTCTCTGCTTTTCTCCAGCGAATGCTGAGTGCTATCAGAATTTGTTCCACTGCAGCGCAAGTTACGTCATCCCACCGGTGGTAAACGGCAACTCCAGCCTTCCTCAGCTTCATTCTTCCAGCAGCATTAAATCACTGCTTGCTCTGTGGCAGTAGATTGCTGTGGTCCACAGGGATGCAGAGTTATCTGTGTTGCGGTAGAAATAGGCCTCGGCTTCCCAAGGTGCACACTCAGCTTACCTCCACAGTAATTGCAACCTCACATTCAGTGAATGATGAGCACTGTTTGACCTCCAAGGCTCAGATGCTGGTGTCACGTATAAACTTCATTGCAAGAACCATGATAGACTCATTTAGAGATGTGAAAATCTGTAGTTCGCCTCAGAATGCTGTGCGTTTGTGCCTTTTCTCGTATTTGCAGAGAGCTTGTTTGTATTGTGACTAATTGTAGCGTTTAATTTACTTAATGATGCACCACCCACAGCGGTTTTATTCACAGCAATAGTTACTGTAGAGCAATTCGGTGAAACTGGGACCGCTTAAATGCAGAAAATCTGGTATAATGTTGATTTCTAAATGTTGGTTGATTTATGTGTAATCGAGTGTTGTTTCCAAACTCTGTATTCTGTATGAATATTTCAAGCTTCAACCGTGATAACAGGAAGGACATGGACCACTTACAAAAATATTTTAAAAAAAATTTATAGAAACATTTGTAATGTTCCAGAAATGGAAGTCCCACCTTTCCGTTAAAAGAGCCAAATGCGTTTCTCAGAAAGTTTGTTTGCATGTACATTAACTGGACGCATGTATGTAGCATGATTTGATCATTTTAGTGCTGATTTGAAATATACTATCAAAACATAATCCTGAAAAACTTTTCTGGGGAATTGAGTCTTTCCGACTGTACATAGAAAACCGGTTGGCCATTAAGATTTTATTTATTAGTTAATGTATATATGTAAATGAGCAGAACGGGAAAGATTGTGAAAGTTAGCTTTAGAATGTTAAGCTACTTATTAGTAGCCTATTACGACACAGTGAAACTTAAAGGGATTGTTCACCCAAAGAAATGAAAATTCAGTCCTCATTTACTCATTCTCAAGTTCTCATTTCTTCTGTTGAACACAAAGAAGTAAGAAGATATTTTCTGGTCTCCATTGACTTCCATAGTAATTTTTGCACCATGCTGTGGAAGCCAATGGGGACCAACTGATAAATAATGGCAGAATTTCATTTTTGGGTGAAGTATCCCTTTAAATAGTGTGTAAATAAAGGGGAAAGGGAATCTGATCCACTTATTGAAAATAAATAAGAGAAATCTGTAGGAATATAGTACTGCATTTAAATGGTTACAAAAGATTGTATTTACAAGTTGAACGCCACCACAATGTCAAAATTACGAGTGGGAAACTTTTATTTTAGCCACGAGTTTCAGTAAGAATTGTGAACACAATGGATGCAACGTCTGTTTTGACGATAAATATGTTGAAATGAATCAATTTTTTTCCATTTTCAATAAAACTGTCTAAGTTACATGTATTTAAAAGCGCAAGCTGTCTTTCTAAGAGTTTGCTTGCTCTAGAATGTGCATGCACATTAACTGTAAGGTTGCAAGCAGTAAACTGTTAAAAAAAAGCTTTAAAAATAACATTATTTAAGCTAAAAAGCCACATTGCTACATCCCTACATTGAAAATGCTTTGAGGCATTTTCAAGATGGCCGCCGAGTGACCGACTTACCATAAAAGGCCAGACCACAGTTTGCCTTTACAAACTATTGTGAAAGTTCAGGGGGGGTTAACAAAATATCACCCTGCAGCAGCAGTGGGCACGAGGTTCAGTAGTAGATTCAGTAGTAGTATTGCTGAAGTTCTTGCAACACTTTCTTCCTTCAAGAGATTTATTTGTGCAGGCCAGCCACTATAATTTTTATCTATTGTTTTCAAGTGTGAAGATCTCAGAGGGTTTGATTGGATCTTCAAGCATTTCTCCCTTAACAAGGGCCTCGGCGTAGCATCATAAACAGCTTGTTTATGAGAGAAGGGAGACTGTACACTTAAGAGTTGAGGCGGTGAAGCACTGTATTAGTATTTTATTTTCCTGGAGACTGTCCCTCATGGCCACGGACTGTGTTTTTGAGAGATAGCGTCTGAATAAAAAAAGATCACATTTTAATGGTTCGGCATCTGCTTTGGAGGTCAGTCGCTCCTCTTGCTGTTAAATCTGGCAATTTTTACTAGCAGACTTGTTTTTGTTTCTGTTTGGTTCAGTACATAATGTGTTTGTGGGTTAGCGCTTGTCGCTCAAACGAGTGACTCATGAGTTGACTCATTTGGGAGTCTTTTTGATTGATTCCTCAAAAAAGCTGTGCAGATCAGTTGCTGTTTGGTAGAAGTTGCGATATAGGCACTTGATGTATCGAAGCTCTTTTTGTAATCAAGTGTTTCTCATGACAAATTACTATTATCCACTTATATTGTTTGTAGTGTTGATTGTCTGTGCAGTCATTTCCATCTCAAGATGAGCTCTGTTTAGGGTCCACTGAGACCGCAAACAGTGCATGGACCTAAGTGAGAAAGTCATGGAGAAATAGAAAGAGACGGAATTGGGGAAGAAGGAACTATTTTAAGCTTGCTGTGTAATTAATCATAAGCCAACGGCACGAAACAGAAAAGGCTTTTAACTGCTATTGCTTTCATCCCTGTTCCATTGTTTTCATTGTTGTGGTTGTTTATCCTCCCTCCTACTCGTTCACCAGACGTAAAAAGTCACTTCATGCGTCTTGATTGATCAGATCACTACACAAGAAAAATTGGTGTAGAAACAATTTTCACTCAGAAATTGCTAGTAAATTTCACAATTAATTACAAAGAACAGCAAGTAACATTAAATTAAATATGAAATTTTGAAGTAGAAATAATGAAATAGTATTTTATTGAAAACATACTCCAGTAATTTTATTTACACTTTTACATGCATCTGTTTAAACTTGCAAAATCGATTTATTATTATTAGTAGTAGTAGTAGTATTTTCTTTTTTTAATTATACATTTATTTTCACCTTTGTCACATTCTACTGTTTTTATTTTCATTATTTTTAAGTTAATAAGAATTTTATTTTAATTAATGTATTTATAATTTTATTGTCACTTTATCATTTTACTGTTTTAATAACATTCCAAATTTAATTTTATTTTCATTTTGCCACTTTTGTGCTATTTTTTATTTTATTTTAATTAATTTTTAATTTAACTGATTATATTTTATTTTTGTCACAGTATTTAATTATTGTTTTCATTATTTTCTCTTTATTGACAGAAACAGTTTTATTACCATTTTATAAACAGTTTAATTATTATTATTATCATCATTATTATTATACTTAATCATCATTCAATCAATATATTTTTTACTATTTTATAAAAAATGTATTGTTTGTTATTTTAATTATTTCTTTATTTTGTTTCTGTTTTTAATTACTGTTTTTATCGTTTTCATTGTCACTTTTTATTAACAGAAACAGTGATTTGAATTATTATTATTATTATCATCAATTTATTTATTATTTTAATAGTTGACACTTTTTTTTACTATTTTTTATTTATTTTTATTCTTTTTTTATGGTTTTTAACTATTTTTTTTATCATTCTCATTGCCACTTTTTATTGACAGAAATAGCACAGGGATGAAAGCGAGCGGGAATGGGAACAGAAAACAGCGGATTCGATATGGTATATCTTAATGTGCCTTGATCAATCATATAACTATCTGATTGGGTGTGCACATTCCATTTACACTTGGAAAATGGATCTAGATCCAATCTGCTAATCCGCAAATCTTTCCCGTAAGTGTTCTTCTTGTCCTATTTTAACTTAGTATTCGAGTGTCTAGGTTACTCTGTCCAATATTGCTTGCTGACTTGTGCATTGCAAAACTCCTAAATTTTCCATGCTAGCGTAATTCAGTTTGGGATGAGTAAAGCTTATACATGTGGCCTGAATAACCAGATGCATTTACGCCTCAAACCACCTACTGAGGTATTTCCACATTATCCACAGTTTAGGGAAGCGATCTCCGTCGGGACTAGCGATCTGTGCAGGAAATGGCCTATGTCGTGACTAATTGTTTGGGACATGAATGTCTTTTTCCCCTGCACCGTTCCCAGCTTAGCGACAAGAGCTCTCCATCCTCTCAGAAAACGATCCGTTTGACGGGATTTGGGATGAAAAAGCTCTCGAGTGGGCGCTGAAGAGTTTTATTTCATCAAGATGATGACGAGGAGTTCTTGAACTTTGTCGCTCTCGTGGAGTTGTGTGCAAGAGGAGTCTCCGGTCCGGGTGGCATTCATTAAAATTGGTCAATGCAGATCTTTATGTCATCGTGCCCCATGTGGAGAATTCACAATAGCCCAGCTGCCTCTCGCTGAGCCGAGCCGGCTTTGAGAGCTCATGAGAGAGCGGGGGAATGTTTATCTGCTCTTTCTCGCTATGAAGCAGCAGTCACTCATGTGTCATATATTTGTCAGTTTCTGCTGTCTGTTGTCTTTGGACTAAAAGAACAATTGACTGCAAAATGGGAAATATTCACTGTGTCCGACTTTCAAAGTTTGTCCTTCATGGAGTTCTTTGTCTGTCGTTTTTGTGTATATGTGATTTTGATGTAGTTTTGGTTTCATTTTTGTCACTTAGCAATGTGGGCGAGGCCTTGAGCCAGTTTCAAAAATGAATAATTTATGTATAAAACGAAATGGGTTTGATACGTTTTGATGTCTGCTGTCAACCACCCTGTTGAAAAGACCAGCACTTGTTGTGTTTTGGAATCTGGTTTCCTAGTGTCAATCAAATCAAGCTTCTTATTTCTTATCAAGGCTTAAGCCTAGTCGCAGACTAAAATACATGTCTAAGCTGTTTTAACTGAAAGAAACGTGCACTGACATATTTTAAATATGTAAGTGTCATTGATTTGTCTCAAGATGCACTCCAGTAATGTTTTTTTTTCTTCTAAGGCACGTTTATAAATGTTATTTAAATGTATTTTAATTGAACTATGGCTTAAACCTGGCTAATCTAAGCTGTGTCTGTGAAACCAGGCCGTAATATATGAATATCATAATAATTTATAATATACATTATAAATATTGTTCTAGTCTATTTTCTATATATTTACATTTATATTTAGAACCTTAAAGTAGTTTCTTGTTGGACAAAAAGAAAGTTATAAATTTATAGTAATTTATAGTAATAATAACAATTGTATATATATATATATGTATATATGTAATTATATATACTGTGTGGATATACTGTATATATATATATATATATATATATATATATGTGATTTTCTGGATTTTTTTCCCTCATTTTGTCTCTCATAGTTGAGGTATACCTATGATGAGAATTACTCTCTCATCTTTTTAAGTGGGAGAACTTGCACAATTGGTGGCTGACTAAATACTTTTTTTCCCCACTGTATACATACAGTATATATATATAATGTTCAGAATGGTTTCATTGACAAAAAGGGCAACAAACAAGGTCATACATATTCAAAATGTAGAAATATATTATTATTATTAATAATATTCTTCATAATATATATTAATTTATATTTGTAATTTGTGACTAATGTTTTATAACAATGTTTATTATAATTATATTCATAATGTTTCTTGTTACATTATTTTAAATATTTAATGTACATCTCTACATTTGTAATGTATTTATATTATTTATAACCTGGTTTCATTTTGTTCCTGTTAAAACAGTTTTTAACTACCACAAAGCAAAACTGAAAAGTTTCAAATATTGTAAATACACTGGAAAAAATGTGATCTGATACAATACATAAAAACATACATTTATCAATATGATTCAAGCAATTTATTAGTTTATTATTTTATTTTATTTATTTTTTTATTTTTTTATTAAGTGCTAGCAGCACTGACAATCATAATCCAGCATGAACCAGCATGGGATTTCACACTGATTTTTTTCAGCATGGTGAGCTGAGCTGAATGCTGTCTGGAAATACAAATAAATAGAAGACAAATGCAACAGCAATAGAGTAGCTACAGAGCACAACTGCAAACCTTGCCTTTAATCTGCTTTGATACTTTGCTTGTGTATCATTGCATGTGTATGTTTTGTTTTCTTAAGGGAATGTGTGCTTCAAGAAAGATTCGTTAGAAGAGAGAAATAAAACAAGCTGTCAAAACAGACAAGGAAGAGCCTGTAACAAAGTAAAACTCGATAAGATGTGGGAAGTCGAATGCACACTGCGTGTGTTGCGAGGCCGTGTTGCGATTTATCTCCCCTGCTGTAAATAATTGCGCGTTTGGAATTATACCGGAGGAGACGTGGTGTGTTTGATGCACTGTCAGATTGCGTTTCGTGGCTGGAAACGGATTATAAAGCAGCACTTAATCAATTTCCAGTGCAAGTCGTATGCCGACGTCCTTGTAAAGGTTCCCTGTCTGTAAATTGATGCAATTATGACTTAATCTGTGAAAATTTTCCATACATCACCACACCCCAAAACATTTCACCGTACAGGTTTTTCAAGAGTCGGAGCTCACTGAAATAAAGTGTGTTTATGACCTGAGAACGGTATGGTAATGTGCAATAAAAATAGACAAAAGTGTGCACCGCTACTCTAGGCAATGATCGGATAATTTATGAAGGCCAGGGATCATCAGAGGCGGACATAGGGAATCGCATTGTCCTTCACTGCGGAGCATCTGTCATGATGAACGGGGGATGACATCAAACTTGTGCTAATCTCTCACCTTGTTGAAAGTCATATGCTCAGGCTTCTCTACGTTTTCAGTCTGAAAAGTGGAAGATTTTTGGTCGTGTTTAATGAAAGAGGCCCAAACTTGGGTTGGGTGCACATACATGCTGCATTATATGTAAACATTGATTGAGCCTTGGAAATTTAGGTTCGAATCGGGCTATAAATCGTATTTTAAATCTGGATGTTTTCTTTTCGTTCTCTCTCTACAACAGAAGATGATCCCTGCCTGACCAACCCGTGCCTGCATGGTGGGAGCTGTTTGACCGAGGGGGAGGGATACAGTTGTCTTTGCCCTCAGGGCTATTCGGGAGAGAGCTGCGAGATTGGTAAGTGGATTAAGAGAGGTCGGGGTCGGGACAAAAGAGGGCAAGGACATTTTAAAGGAGCCCCCTGCAGCTCTAGAAGTGCACTCGAATTTATGCAGACGGCCAAAATTGGATATAAATCTAATGCAAGCATTTCTTCTGAGGGTTATGCCTTTGACCCTTTATGTAAAACCAATGAATACGATTATTAGCACGATGAAGACTTACAATGTCCGCCAAAATTTTATTTAGTGTCTCGATCAGATGCTATCGGTTTTTTGTTTCCCAATCAGAAAACTGTAGGAATTTGTAATAAAAATCCCAGTGCCAAGGTAAATAAACTTAATTTACTAAAAAAATATCATATTTTAAATTATTATTATTATAGAAGATCAACAAATGTTCACACTTAAACATGCAAATGCATTTTTATTAAACTTAATATACTAAAATAGCATATTTTGAAAAAATATATTATTATTGTTAATGTTTTTTATTATATTTTTATTTTATATTTTGTCACTTTATTTTAGTTTTTAGTTTTAGTTTTAAGTTTTATTTATTTTAATATTAATAATTTATATTATTATTATTATTATCATTATGTGTTGTTTATGCTGCTGTTAGTAATTAAATTAATAATTTATATTATTAGGAAATTATTTTGTATTAGAAATAACAAATAGTAATAATTATTATAATAATAATAATAATAACAATAATAATTATTATTACTATTATGGAAGATCAACAAATTTTCACAATTAAACATGCAAATATGTTGCATTTTTTTTAAATATTTAAAATCATTTTATAATATATATTTTAAAAGGGTGTATAGGTAAATCATTTTGGCTCTAGGGGGTTTAGCTGACTGCAAACCCCTGGTGTAGTCGATATGAGTAGCTCTGCAGGGGAAGATGGTTTACAGAAGCAGAGAGACCTGACTGCAAACTGCAAGGTGGCATGTACGGGAAGTGGCTGCATGATCTGACAGGGCTGCACACAGCTCATTCTTCTCTGTCAGACAAGAACAGGAACAGGTGAAGGGAGAGCTGCGCTGGAGGTTGGAAGGGTTTCGAGAAAATGAGAGCACACTCTGAACAGGAGGACAAGGCTATGCTGTAGAGAAAAAAGGAGAGAGGAATAAAGAGGTAGAAAAGAGGAATAATATATATGGAGTAGCTAGAACTGTAATCACTTGAAGAGAGAATGAAATGACAGTCTTCAGAAAGCAGTTAACATCCATAATGTGTTGTATTTCTGAGTGATAATGTAGGATGGAGTTTTATCCTCCTGAATTGGATTGAATCATGAAAAGTGGACGTTGTTATTATCAGTACTATTACTGTTATTCATACGTAGGAGTAGTAGTTTTTCAAGATTTTTGACAAATAGATGATAAAACTGGCAGAAAAGCCCCTAAAAACCACTCATAACTAGTATCATGGCAATAAGTTTTGTAGATATTTTAGAAGCTTGCTTTATATGTCATTGTCGAAATGGCTGATAACCCAAATTTAGTGGCTTATGAAATTGATGTGCGAAACGAAATGATGTATCGATGCTAAATGAAATGACGAATCAAAATTATTCAGGTAAATATGTGTTATGATGGTCTACAGATGAAACACATCAAATTCTGTGCAAAGTGGATAAACGGTGTAGAAGAGGACCAGTTTGAAAAGTATATTTTCCCAAAAATTCAAAATAGCAGTAACATTTTAAAACCGACAATGACCAACAGATTCAAAGGAGATATCAAAGAATTGATTCTAGCTCACACGGTTCCAGAGTAATTAGTGAAACGCTAAATCTGATCATTATAGCGCCACCTAGTGTCTGACAAATGTACGTAGAGAATGGGTGGGATTTGAAACCGTCCTACCTACTGTAGTTTCCTCAATTACAATCTTTGAAAACCAGTTTCAGGGCAGAAAAATAAGAAAGGATGAGGACAAAATCTGTGCATATGGACTAATATTTAAATTTGTTTGATGATCTGAAACATTATAGTGTGACAAACATGCAAAAAAATAAGAAATCAGGAAAGGGGCCAACACTTTTTCACACCACTGTATCTCTCTTAATATTTAACGTTTACTTTTTAGTTGTAAAACATGCACTGCTTTTGTGCTCATCTAATGACGATTATAAGCCAAACAGACAACTGAGGCCATAATAAGGTGTCATTCCGGAGAGGCGTCTGGATGTCAAAGGTCCCAGCTGTGTTATGGTGGAGAGGTCAAAGGTTAGCAGAGCTGCATTATCCCGGGTCTCTTGAGCAATCTTTTCACAAGCCAGCTGCAGAGCCGATATGTGAATTATGCTAAACTACAACAAACAGTCGATCTGTCGCTAGCACTTGTGTTAGTAAACATTACAGTGTGGTGTTAACCGGCGTGTTTGCTAATAACACTTCTATGGATTTGATTCACATATTTTATACTATTCTGCACAGCCTTAGGGATTCATTTCAGATTTTTGACGCAAATGGCTTTCGGAAGAAAACAATTCATGTTTATGTAATTCCGACACTTTTGGACGGCGAAAGTTCCTTGGGGTGATTTAGTAATTGGCTGATCCTGTGGAGCATTCTCCGTTAGTGGTGTGTGTAATATTAATTACAGCCTAAGGCAGAAGGTTAGTTGCAAATTACTGCAAATTCTTGACCACATTTTGTACTACCCTAACACTTGATCTCTGCAGTCAACGTGTTGTCAGACAAAAGAAGGATGAATTATGTAGAGAAAATGTTCTTTGATTCCCGTTTTTGTATTCATATTCATTAGCGCTGCTTGCTAAGACTAGCCTTGCCCTGCTATGTTGCAAGCATGACTGTTTCTGCTCCAAACATGAATAAAACTGTACCTCAGATTGGATGGTTTATTGAGGAAAGGTGTAGTTTGGCAAGAATTTGGGCAGCATAAAAACTTGGTGGAGAATGCAGGCATGAATCCCATAGACTTACATTGAACAAGGAAAACTGAGCCATATCTAGAATCCATAATATCACAGACACTTGGGAGTGGGCTCTTTTGGGCTTAGGCCTGTAGCAACCACCCTAGAAACCACATAGCAACACCCTAGCAACCACATTGCATGCCTTCGCAAACACTACAATCACTTTCAATCTATCTTAGGAACAAAATGTGTAGTGTAGTTACATGACACTGCAACACAATATCCTTGGACTCCGTCCTCAGGTTGTGCTCAAGAGGCATTTAGGATCCTTGCATAATTTATTAACTGCACATCTGCCGAGCAATTGAAACATTTATGAGAAAGAGCAAAGATGCTGACTGCAGGGACAAGATCACTTTCTTCAGACACACCACATGCCAACATCAGCCAGACGAGGCTGTCCATCAGTCTCCACGGGCCTCCCACTCCAGGAGATACATGAGCTGGATTGAGACACATTCTGAGTTTAGTGATGTTCAGTAATTTAAGGAATGCTCGAATAGTTCACACGTTCATTGGAGACACAAAATGGTGCAGAAATACCTTGACGGGTTTGGATTGCTATCTGTAAATGTTCTCAAGCAAGAGACAACTCTAAACATCCTCTTTCTGGCTCTAAAAAAGTTACAATGGACACAAAATGCATTTACAGTTGACTTCAAATTCATATTCTAGGTTCAAAATACACTTTTATTGACAACAAATTTGACTGTGTCCTTTGACTGCGAGGCATTCCTGATGGTTTTTGAAAAAAATAAAAACATAAAGCTATTAGTTTAATTATTCCATACAAAAATGTGCATTATTTGAGCTGTATAATGTAAATATAATTTGAATATGCTATTTGCATATTGTTGTTTTTAGCAGCTTTGCTGGGATATTATTGTCTCAGTAACTATTAAGATTATGGTGAGCATCGCTCTACTTCAGTT
Organism: Sinocyclocheilus grahami; assembly: GCF_001515645.1. NCBI lineage: Eukaryota > Metazoa > Chordata > Actinopteri > Cypriniformes > Cyprinidae > Sinocyclocheilus > Sinocyclocheilus grahami. The sequence goes on along the minus strand of NW_015505446.1, from coordinate 687,629 downwards.
TCTACATTTCAGAGTGAAAGGTCCATGGTCTAAACCACAAATCAGCTTAGATCAACAAATGAGTGTGGAGGATACTCAATGAGTCAAGGGGTCACAACTGCTGCAAATGGGGATTGGGAGGTCACTCAGTGCATTAAAGGGGTCATATGATGTGATTTCCATTTTTCCTTTCTCTTAAAGAAAAGTGAAGTGTTACAAGCTCTTGGTGCATAAAGAAGATCTGTAAAGTTGCAAAGAATAAAGTCTCAAATCCAAAGAGATATTCTTTATAAAAGTTAAGTCAACCACGCCCTCCTAAAACTCGCTGTAGTGCATTTCCGTCACATGCTTGAGGTATTCGGCCAATCACAACGCACTGGATAGCTGTCCAATCAGAGCACACCACGCTTTTCAGACCGATGAGCTTTGTAAAAATCTACGCATTTCAGAAAGGCAGGGCATAGAGGGGAAACAATAATGTACAGTATGTGGAAAATAATGTGTTTTTTTAACCTTAAACCGCATAAACACATTTCATTACACCAAATACACAAAATAATGTTCTTTTTAGCAACATCATATGACCCCTTCAAAACAACTGAAAAGCCAAATATAAATGCTGGCCGTCATATTTATTCAGCCTTCAGGGGAAGTAGATGATGTTTCTGTCAAAGCTGAATAGCGCAAATAGAGTTTTACAGTCCAGACGTAATGCAGTCAGACCAAAACTCACCCGTATGATTCAATACTCATTCACTTTGTTGCAAGCAGTCAATATGTGTAGTCTGAGAAGCAATTTAATCTCATCCAATCATATACTTGAAAGGGTTATGTTTCCATTGGATGGATCTGGATCCTTACAATACACCATATATATTATATATAATTGATGCAATATATTATTTGCATATTTTAATACTTTACTACTATAAAGTATTAAATATACTATATATATATATATATATATATATATATATATATATATATATATATATATATATATATATATATATAATGATTGTAATGCTCAATATGGAGGCCAAGAACCACCCGACACGAAGCCTCCGTGGAGTGCATTAAAATTGTTTAATGCACAGCTAGTCGTGCATTATCACGCTTGCCAGCATTGACAAGTTAAAGCTGTTAATGATGTTTGCAGATCACATTTATTTGAATGAATTGTAGCATTTGTTTCAATTAATTATCGGAAGGATATACCACACCACCCCTTTACCTATCTCTCAGTCTCTCTTTTTCACTCTATTCCTCCATTCTCTATTTCAGTGCTGCTCCCTCGACCCTTGTCCCCTCTGACCTGTTGTTATTTGCCAGAAAGGCTGTATGAAAATTGCAATGCACTTCCAAAATGGAGTGAAAGCAGCGCTTTTGGTCCCCCAAGCCTTTTTCTCCAGTAATACATTGCATTTGCTTCCACCAGACTACCATATATTTTCTCCACCCTTAACCTGGAATGCATTTCCTCCACGGCCTTGTTTGGTCCCTACACATATTGCAAACACACAGGCATTATTGCTATATATAGTATGTAATTTCTATTAAGCTACTTTTTTGAGTTTTTAATAATTAACCGAAAAAATTAAAAGTTTAAATATTATTATCACTGTTAAGATTTTTGATTAATTTTAATTAATAAATGTAAATGTAACTTAATAATAATAATTACTTATATACTACACGCAAGAGACCTTCATCCGCCACTGGATACCTTCCTTGGACCAGGTGCGCGGACCTTACATTACTTATATAAAATAATTACTTATATAATTATTAATCATGATTCTGACTTTTTTCTCACAATTGTGAATTAATATCTCTGAACAAAGACAGAATTGTGAGATATTGCAATTACTTTTAAAAAGTTTTTTTTATCCTGTGGAAACAAGAGTCCTTATTATACTGTGTATATTTTATCTTTGTTAATAAATTATTTTATAAACTTCATATTTTTCCCTGTTTATTTCTTTATTTTTTAATGGATGGATGGATTGATCAATCGATTAAAAATTCAAATTCATCATTCAAATGTAAATATGGTGTCTACTTTAAGTGTAACAAAGGGTTGCTGATGGGTTTATTTTGTTTATATTTGTTAAATGTAATATTGTTATATTTATTAAAATTGTGTAAAATATTAAAATGGACATTTATGTAATTTATAATATTTATTTATTATTATATACAAAACAAAATATACCCTTCAGCAGCCCTCTGTTGCACTGATATCAGGCTCCATAATTGCATGTAAAAGATTAATGAAGTTTGCCCCATCAATATGTTTGCCCTACAACCCTAGAGAGCAACTTTCTTCTGGGACGTTTCCCGAGAGGAAACTCAACCCACTGCAGCATCTCGCACCTGTTGATTGATGGCTATGTGGGCAAACCAATCCCCCTGTGCACGGCTGCTCTTTATGTCGGATGATCGCCCCACCCGCCACCAGTGGCTCATTAAATCATCCCTTAGCACATTCCATCCTGCATGGAGAAGTGATCAACAAATCATTGACAATCATTCTTCATTTGCTGACAAGTACCACAGCGCGAACGGGCTGTATGGATCCCTGCACCCTCGGGCTGTCGGAAAGGACCGGCACGCACAAACAACCTCAGGTCCATCTGCTCCGTCAGACTAATGTTGGCAAAGACAGGTAGAGGGCGGTCCGGTTGGCAGCCCAACGTGACAGCAGGGGGTGGAGCAAAAGAAAACACAGATCTGGAGATTAACGAGTTTGGCTCAGCATGCGATCACAGAAGTTGTATACACCTGCTGTCCATAAAGTCCTGGACTGCCTCATTGCTACAGTTTACAGCAGCTAAAGCCAAGCTTTTACAGTTCCATACTGAAACTCGTCACCCTATTATTTTTCAAGTCGGCAACAAAAATCCTCAACGAGTCAGATGCAATAAATCTAAATTTGGGGACTGTAACTGGTGAACCTCTGTTTTTTTTTAGGCTCACACCAATATCTAGAGAACAGAGAGTTTTTCCAATTATTTATTTGTGTGTAATAAAAAAAAATTTAAAAAAAAAACATTTACTCAAATAATTTGAAAACCAGTTTGAGAGAAATAAGTTGACCTTTACTAAAAACTAAAATAAAGGAAATATAAAATATGGAAACATTAAACAGTTTACGTACAATTATAAAAAATATTATACCCAGTTATTCTTTAGATATGAACTTTATTCTGTTCTTTAGTCCTATTATAGTAAATTTTTTACAAATAAAGAAATTGTTAAAAACAAATTAAAAAGAAAGTAAGTGTACCCAACTGTCACAATTCACTCGGGGAGCAAGGAACAAGGAGTACTTGAATAACACAGTCTTTAGTAATCCACAGGAAAACCGAGAACAAGGAGGATATTCTACAAGTAGACCCGACAAACAAGAACTGAAAGGACTAGGGCTTTTAAAAGGCAGGATAATTGGGGAGGAACGAGACACACCTGGAATCAAATTAACACCATCAACATGAGGAAGAAACTGGGTCACCGTGGCAAAAACACACACAATAGTCCATAATCCTGACATAACGCCCTCTCCCGGAAAGTGCGTCCTCGCACCGTAGCAACAACAGAGGGAGGCGTGGGTGGGAACTTGGGAAGAGGTTCCAGAGGAGGACAGATATCCGGGAGGAGGCCGGCAGACAGAGACCAGGGGGGCGACGAAGGAGGGAGGAACCAGGAAGGAGCCAGGAGGGACCCGGAGTAAGAGGAGCACAGTAGGACGGACCCAGGCCACAGCCATGATGTCGACCCACGGTGGAGCCGACGAAGGGGAGGAGCCATGGAGGAGGAATGGCCACCGACTCCAGGGTGCAAACCAACGGCGGCGGAGCAGGTGGTGGAGGAGCCCGTGGCGAAGAGCCAGGGCGATGGAGAGGATCCGGAGGTCCTAGGCGGAGCAGATGGCGCCGGCAACCGATGTGGAGATGTGGATCCGGGAGGCCGCGGTGGAGCCGGAGCGACAGAGGACTGAGGTGGAGCCGAGGGGATGAAGGAGCCTGACGGAGCCAGAGGGACGATGCGGAGCCAGAGGAGTGGAGTCCCGAGGTGCAGGATGGTCGACGCCAGACCAAGGCGGAGCCGGAGGGACGAGGGAGCCTGGCGGAGCTTGTGGACTGTCGGGCCACAACGGAGAGGAGGAAGCTAAGAGCCATGGTGGAGCCGACAGGTCAACGGAGACTCCAGCCACGGCAACGCTGGAGGATGGCAGTCCTGCGGGGCTCACACCGCAATGATGGTAGGCTGAGGGCGAGCAGAGGGGCTGCCAGACAACAGCGGTGGAGGAGGCTGGAGTGAGTGGGAGGGCAGGCATTTTCGAGGAGTGGCCACAGGAGGGCGCTTTCTAGGAGCGGGCACTGGAGGGCACCTGAACTGAATTCAGGGGCTGGAACCCTTTCCTCATCCTTTTGGCACTTTCGCCCCGCCATACTCAGCTCACCCTCAGCCACCGTGCAGGGGGCGGAGCTCCTCTCCCCGCTCACACCGTCCGTGGCTTTCTCCCTCGTGGCAGGCGTTGTTGCCGGCTCACACACCTTGACTGACGTCACGGCCTCTGGCTCCGCGGCGATCCTCAGCTCTGTCGCTCTCTCTAGCGATGCCTCGTCGTCACGGCGGGCTCGGGCATGCCCTCTGCGCATCGGGGAGATGGTGGGCTGGGCTCTGGGTCCGGAGTGGCACTGGCGATTCATTCCTGGGAACCGGCGGGGAACGGAGATCCATTTCTCGCCAGTGTCCACTCCACAAAGGCGGCGAATTCAGCTCGAGGGCCATCTTCGGACGACGGCGCTCTGCACGCGGTGTTGAGGCTGGCATCATAGAACGCGTAGAGCGCGTCATCCGGATAGGTGGTGAGATGGGCCACAGCTAGAAACAGTCTGGTATGACCCTCGAGCGAATTTTCCCCCTGCTCCAGCAGGAGGAGGATGAATTCGGGGCGAAGGAGGGGATCCATAGGGCACACAACGGAAACAAAAAATGGAGTAAAAAGAGAAACAAAACGGAGGGTACAAACGGAGGTAACTGTTTGGGTCGGGTCTTCTGTCACAATTCACTCGGGGAGTAGGAAACGAGGAGTACTTGAATAACACAATCTTTAATAATCCACAGGAAAACCGAGAACAAGGAGGACATTCAACAAGTAGACCCAACAAACAAGAACTGAAAGGACTAGGACTTTTAAAGGCAGGATAATTGGGGAGGAACGAGACACACCTGGAATCAAATTAACACAATCAACATAAGGAAGAAACACAGGGGGCAAAAACACATACAGAATAGTCCACAATCCTGACACCAACAGTGTAGAGCATTTTTTTATTATTATTTATTGTGTATAAAAAACATATTTACTAAATTTGAAAAACAATTCAACTTGATATAAAAAATTCTAACAAAATATAAATAAAATAAAGTATAAAAACTTTTATACTAATACTATTTTATATCAACAACTATTATATTCTGTAGTCCTATTATAGTACTTTTTCACAAATAAAGAATTTGTAAAAAAAAAAATTATAATAATAATAATTACGATTAATTTAGCTAATAATTAAACACTAAAATGTAATAAAATATGAACTATAAAAAATATATATGAATTAATTTTTTTAAATACAAAAACATGATACAATAAATAATTTTTAGATGTCAACCTAGTGTTATAGTCCTATTATAGTACCAAAAGTAAACAATATAATGAACAGTGCATTAAGTAATCTAGTAAATTGTGAATGTGAAATTCCAGCCAATAGGATATGAATCATATAGTGTTTATTATTAGACAAGACAGTTAAGATAGGATACAAATGAGGATGGAGAGCTAGAATAAAATATAACCAAACAAGAAAACGTGAAACAGAGGCTTTAAATGTGCGCAGGCAGTTTGAGTGTTGTAGTGTAGTGTGTACTTGGCTGAATGCTCCACTGATGAGGGGATGAAATTATGTGTGCTGGCCTGTGATTGGATGCTGATTCAGCGGTGTCAGTCATCGTCCATGTGACACTCCTCCGCAGTAGGATGGGAACAGAATTTATAAAGCCCAGTCATTTACTGTACATTTGGGGACAAATTGATTTCCTATGAAGTCAGTGTCTGGATTTTGGAGCCTCTTATCGCTGTGGCAGGCAGATGGACGTGTTGTCCTGGGAATGAGTTCTGGAAATGAATTATGGAGGATGGGGTGTGGGGTCTCTTATCTCAGCTTCACCGGCACGGCTATCACATGAATGTGTGCCAGTGCTTTGAGCTTTGATGTTAATGCCAATGCTAAAGAATCTATCTATCTATCTGTTTGTGTCTATCTGTCTTTTCATCCATCAATCCATCTGTCTGTCTACCAGTCCATCTATCTATCTATCTGTATGTCTGTCTGGCTATCCACCTGTCTATCTATTCCTCTATCTGTCTATCTGTCTGTCTCTTTGTTTATCTGTCCATCTGTCTGTCTATCTTTCTATGTAACTTCTGTCTGTCAATCCATCTGTCTTTCTATCCATTCTGTCTGTCTGACTGTCCATCAATCAATCTGTCTGTCTGTCTTCCTGTCTAACTGTTTGTCTGTCTATCAGTTTGTCTGTCTGTCGGTCTATCTATTATCTGTCTGTCTGTCTGTCTGTCTATCCATCTATCAGTCTATCCGTCTATTCTGACTGTCCATCAATCGATCTGTCTGTCTTCCTGTCTAATCATCCGTCTGTCTATCCATCTATCTATCTGTATGTCTGTCTGTCAGTTCATCTGTCCATCTGTCTACCTGGCTATCCGTCTGTCTGTCTGTCTATCTATCCATCTGTTTGTCTGTCTGTCTGTCTGTCTGTCTATCTGTCTATCCATCTATCCGTCTGTTTGTCTTTCTATCCATCTCTCTTATCTGTGTCTGTCTGTCTATAACTGTTTTTTTTTTATTATTATTATTTTTTCGCTTTTAGCTTAGTAACATGCTAATATCAATTTCTATCAGAGTCTTTTGAGATGTGTGTGTGTGTGTGTGTGTGTGTGTGTGTGTGTGTGTGTGTGTGTGTGTGTGTGTGTGTGTGTGTGTGTGTGT
>NW_015505446.1:665585-680402 GCF_001515645.1 Sinocyclocheilus grahami | reverse complement strand
TGTTTTGATTTGTGTGTGTGTGTGTGTGTGTGTGTGTGTGTGTGTGTGTGTGTGTGTGTGTGTGTGTGTGTGTGTGTGAGATTAACATGTAAAAGTCGTGTGAGCACGGAGCATTCTATTAACCAGCGGAAGCGAGTGTTAGATAAGAAAGTTATGCAAAACGTGCAGCGCTGCGGGACCCCCGGGAGTAGGATTGAAAAACTTTGTGCTACACGGCATCCTTGATCCTATTCTTCTGATCCAGAATTCATCTGTCTGCTGGTATCTGATTGATTTTGAGGGAAGTAAGAGGTGACTTTTTTTGCTCGCACAGTCTCTATTTATATCCCAGTTAGACATCAATATCTGATCTCGCGCATTGATTAGAGCTTCGTTGGGTTTTCAAAATGCATTGTGAAGATTCCCCACCTGGAGAAATATGGCAGATCTCCTCATTCCTGCATGATCCCCCAAGCTGTGTGGATTGCATCACAGCCAGGGTTAGAGGGGGTTTACAAAATCTATCCTCGGCTACGTAAGCCCTCAGGCCGTCGAGAGTATCTGATCTGGTCGGGGGGGAAATCTTCAGCACTGCATCTCACTCCATTCCTCTTGCATTTCTCTTTTTGCTACATTGCGCTCCTCTGTTCCTTCCTCTCCCGCCACACACTCTCTCTCTCTCGTTCTCTGTTTGAAGACAGCTTTGAGAGTAAGTTTGACCTCCCCACACCAGAGAGAGAACAGAGGCGCTGTCAGATCTGAGGAGCAACAGTTTGAAATGTTGTGACACCTCTGCTCATTAGCTTCTGCAACGCTCCCCGAGTTGTTGCACTAGCCCTGTCAGCAGTGGCTTGGACACTGCCTGACTTCAGCTCACTAAAATGCTGCCCCTAGCCGAAACCCAGCACTTTAGACTCGACCCAGACCATCACAATAAATCATCCAGCTGTTTTCCTCCAAACTTCAATTTGATTTGGAAGTACACATGGCAGATGTGTCTAAGGATTGAAAATACTTTGACTTGATTAGACACAAGCCTTGTCTATCTTTATATTTGTCTGCTGTCATCCTATCTATCTATCATTATATCTGTCATTCTAGTTATTTATCATTCTGTATGTCTGTATGTATGTCTGTCTGTCATTCTATCATTGTCTGTCTGTTGTTGTTCTATCTATCTATCTATATCTATCTATCTATCTATCTATCTATCTATCTATCTATCTATCTATCTATCTATCTATGTCTGTCTGTCAGTCTGTCTGCCGTTCTGTCATTCTATCATTCTATCTGTCTGTCTGTTGTACTATCTATTATTCTGTCTGTCTGTCATCCTATCTATCATTCTTTCTCTCTGTCTGTCGTTCATATCTGTATATCTGTCTGTCTGTCGTTCTTTTATTCTATCTGTCTGTCTTATCATTGTGCCTGTCTGTTGTTCTATATTTCTGTCTGTCATACTGTCTATCATTCTGTCTGTTGTTCTATCTATCATTCTATCATTGTCTATCTATCTATCTATCTATCTATCTATCTATCTATCTATCTATCTATCTATCTGTCTGTCTGTCTCTCTGTCTGTCTGTCTGTCGACGACACTGTATTTTTGGTGTTTAGTGAATAAGATGCAGGGTTGTTTGCGCTGAAATGTGCCTCTGTTTTGTGATTTTGCCCCTAGATATTTCAGACCACATTTGACTACAGCCTCTGGTCCTTTTAACCTTAATCAACTTTTATAACAGCAGTAAACCTTATTCGTCTGTGGACGTCTATATTTATCTCAAAACTGTCAATAACCGAATGGCTTCTATTGATTGAAGCACACCCATGGAGTTTGCGTTACTGAATGTATCAATCTTTTGGTGCGGCAGTCACTGTCAGTGGTCTGAGATCCTTTAAATGAAGAACTGTCAGAGCGGTATTGATGAATGTGAATGTCGGTCATCATTTATACCTCTCAGCTCCCAGCGGGTGACTGGCTCCCATTGTGCAAATGTGATTTTTACTGACATATTATTGCATTGCAAGCCTTCGCTTCAATCCATCTCCAAATACTTACCTTTATCTATCTGTCTGTCTGTCTGTCTGTCTGTCCGTCCATCCATCCATCCGACCGTCCGTCCATCCGTCCTCTATCTATCTATCTATCTATCTATCTATCTATCTATCTATCTATCTATCTATCTGTCCTTTAATCAAATACTGTAATAATTGATCAAAATATTTTATCACTTTTTATTTTTATGATTACTTAATTTTATTGTATTTCTTTATTTTTATAAACACAAACCCTTAACCTGATGCAAACCCAAAGTTCTGATGAAATGAAATGAAACTTTGCTGAAAGCATGACAATTTGCAGGACCCTTCATGTTAGCTTCATTAGGAGCGTCTCAAGAGACTCTTCTTAGACGTAAATTGACGACTCTGTTTCATCAGCGTTCTGAAAAGAGTGTTTGTTCCCACAGGCGTGTTATTGTAGACCGCCGCCTCAGTAATAGCAACTTGAGGAAAAGATTACAAGGGCTTAGCAGTCCTGCGTCCTTTTATGCTTATATATTATTGTTTCATTTTTGTTTGCTCATCAACTGCTCCCGTTTGCTGATTATCCCACTTCATAAAGCTCTCCGCACTGAAAAAGCCATTCTCTCACCGCCAAAGCAATTATGATGAAGACAATCAACAGAAACAGGACACACGCCTCTCTGAAAGAGTGTAATTTATCTTTCAAATGTTAAACAGTTATAAAATAACATCTCGGAAAGCTCGGAATTTCATGCACTCATTTGGAATGTCATTGCCGATGACTGCAGCGACTCTAATCCTTTGAGGAAATGTCAGGGTTGTCTTGTCAAATGCGGATACAGTCTTGCGGGGAAGTCGTGGCCTAATGGTTAGAGAGTTGGTCTCGTAACCCAAAGGTTGCGGGTTCGAGTCTTGCAGGGATTGTAGGGGGGGGGAGCGCTCTCTTCCACCTTCAATACGAACTTCCACGACTGAGGTGCCCTTGAGCAAGGCACCGAACCCCCAACTGCTCCCCGGGCGCCGCAGCATAAATGGCTGCCCACTGCTCCGGGTGTGTGTGTGTGTGTTCACTGCTGTGTGTGTGCACTTTGGATGGGTTAAATGCAGAGCACTAATTCCTAGTATGGGTAACCATACTTGGCCACATGTCACGTCACTCACTCACTCACTTATGTCCTATTCGCACGGGATTAGTATTACCTGGTGACCTCCAGTCATTTGTAATAATTGCGAAGGTTGTCTGTGATATTAATCCCGTGTGAATTGGCCATGTCTGTAATTTGTAAAGTAAAAATTCCCCCGCAAATGACCTACCATATTTCGCCGAACACTGAGGTCCTGTGATAATATTAGTCCCGTGCGAATCGGCATCTCTGTGATTCGGCCAGCATTTGGGGGGTCGCATATCATTTTTCGAGGTTTTTGTTTGCTGTGCGCCTTTTTATCCATCTTTCGCGAAGAATAGAGCTGCTTTGGAATGTTTGATAGTATTTTAGGTGCTGTCATCATATCGCTACACCATACAGTTTGCAGAAAGAGAAAGCTGAAAAGGTTTTGAGGTTAATGTGTTACAAATAAATCAAGCATAAAGCTTGAGATATTATTTTAACCTGGTGAAATGTAAATGACACAGCGCACGAAACTATATTAGTTTATTTTTTTTAAATCCATCTGGACCATAGAACGGGACTCTCAAAGCCTTGACATCCGGGTATCCGGGAGACAAGTCAGTAAATTTGAGTAAAATCACAGGCTTTGCTTATCCTGTGCGAATGCACCGCACGAAATTCAGATGTGGGGGGGTAATTTCAAAATCACACAAGGTCCCCAGATAATACTAATCCTGTGCGAATAGGGCTTTATACTACATTTTGTTGTGGCATTTTATCCATCAATTTATCCATCCATAGTTCTATTTATTGTTCAGTAATTTTATCGCTCTATTGTTTTATCTATGTTCTATTTATCATTCTATATCTCTATCCTATATATTTCATTCGTTCTATCGCTCTATCATGCAATCTATTGTTCTATTGTTCTATCGTTCTATCTATTTTTTGTTCTATCTTTTGTTCTACCTAATGTTCTATCTATTGTTCTAACATTCTATCTATAGTTCTAGCTATCATTCAGTCACTCTTTCTGTCATTATATCTATCATTTAATCATTTTATTGTTCTATCCATCTATTGTTTTATCTATCTGCAATTCTATCGCTCCATCTATCATTCTATCATTCTGTCTATCAACTTTTTAAGGCATTTTAGTCTGTCCATTCATCCATCCATCCATAATTTTATCTATCGTTCTATTGCTCTATCGTTCGATCTATCATTCTATCTGTAATTCTGTTGTTCATCGGTCTATGATTATATCGCTCTGTTGCTCTCTCTGTCGTTCTATCATTCTATTGCTCGTTCTATAAATGGTTTCTCAATTGTTCTATCTATATCTATCTATCTATCTATCTATCTTTCTGTCGTTCTGTCTATCGTTCTATCTAACTGTCGTACTATCGCTCTATCGGTCTGTTATCTAATACAGTGTTTCCCAACCTTTCTTTAGTCGCCGCACCCTTTGGAAATTTTAACAAATTGTGGCACCCTACAAAATTAGTTTTGTCACAATATTTGAATTTCTAACTTCGATATGATAATTTGAAAAGTATAGATATTCGGTACAACAGGGAAGAACTGCAGAATATAATGTCATACAGATATTTTTAATATTATCAAAAAATGTTGTCCATCAATGGTGGCAATCAGTAGGCAAATTTCTAATGAAAAGACCTATGTATATGACTGTGTAGGCTTTTATACATATGTAAACATTATTTAATTACCATTATAACTAGCTATCTCACAAATTTTTGCTCACTCAGTGTTTTTTCAATTTTACAGTGGGGTAATTTTGGTGCAGTAGCACAAGATAGCTTGATTTCAAACTTTGAATTGAATAAAAAATGACAAGTAAGCAGTCAGTAATAAAATAAGAACAAATAAAGAAATTAATAATGATAGCACAAATAAAAAATAACGACAGGCCTTCGAATTAAATAAATAGCTTTTTAGTTTTTCAGGTAGGTCTAACAGTAGGGTTAAGATATTTAACTTTTTTTTTTTTTTTTTTTACCAAATATCCAAATAATGTTTAGCCCTAGAAAGCTATTATTATCAGAACACGTGAGCATAACATAGCAGTTAGCAGATCAATGAATGAGAGGGCAGCATTACCAGAGTTGCCCATATACCACACACCATGTTACAACACAGTAGGGTTATTGCAGACAGAAACAATACTGTACTACATAGATGTTTCCTGTCGGCTCAATTTTTGAGTGGACTTTGCTGTTCCGATTCACATGAACGGTATACGAGTGGAGCGACTGAGCGGAGCGCACACGCATAGAGCGGGATAATAAGCAGAGCGTCACACCACGTGAAAGTGAAACCTGAGCGGTGAACTAATTTTCGGCAGCCGAAATTTCGGTGCATCTCTAATTATTGGCGGCATCAGAAATGGATATTGTATAATAGATGCTTTTTTTGAACATTTTAGCAATATAAATATTTGTAAAAAATGCTGATACATTGAAATACTCAGTTTTGTCGAGTGCATCACCTCACATGATACTTTCTGAGTTGGCACAAAGCATCGGAGCCAACAGTTCAGTGTCTCTATACATGGACAAGATGGAAGAAATGCACTTTGATGGCTTTGAGCAAAGGCTTGGAGGTGCAAACAACGCGAGGATAGAGGGGCGCTGCGTCCCAGACAGCTGATGCATTGCAAATCAGCCACTGTCAGATCCGTTCACATTTTCAGTCATTATTATTTGAAGCCAAAAGCACAGCATAATAAAATATCATCAGAGAGAAGTTGTGGAAGAGAGTCCTTGCTTTGTGGTATTGATCTTTCTCTTCTCGGAACGTTATTAGATTCTGATCCCATGAAAAAGCGCTGGATGGATCATTTGGCTGTCTAATAGTTGATTGCATTTGAGGTCTCATTTATAAGGGAAGGAAGGACTGTTTACATTTTATTTGGCACATCATTTACAAATGCCCCAGCAGCCGCTGAAATTGAAAATATAAATCTGGTAAACACCAAACTAAGCCTCTTTCCTCCAGCTCTCGGAAGCTGCGGAAAATGCTCAATAGCCAATGTCAGAAGGGACAGGGTTGACTGACTAAGGCTGCCTCAGCTGTATTGTATAATGTTTTCAGTACAAAATACTGGCCCTGTTTGTCTCGTGTGGCCTCTCTTCCTGTCCGGCCATCTCTCAGGACACTTGTTTTACTAAGGCTGCTGCCAAAATACTATTGGTCTCCAGAGGAAGGAAGGGATGCCTGGTCGGTAAGTGTGGCTAGAGGAGCCATTCGTGCATGTAGTGTGCACATCCCAGCTGTCCACTTGATGTTAGCTCAGTTTACTGATCCATTTGTAGTTCATTTTGGACTTGAGTAATTTACTTTGAACCAGTTGTATCAATTTGCAGAGTAGTTGTGAACATTTTAGGTGAGCAATAATTGCATTGACGCGATCTGAAAATCAGTGGGATAAGTCATTTAATGATTCTGGTTCCTTAAAAGTTCCATTAACAATTTTTTTTGTAGTTAAAATGTAAATTAAGACTGCTAAACTATTAATAGTTCAATTTTATTTAAATAATTTATTTTAGAATTATAATTTTTGCAAAATGTGTTTTACACAGAATATCATTTTTACAGACATTTAAAAATATTAAAGGTGTTATATAAAGTGTGTTTATTAAAATGAAATGTCACAAATAGTAACCAAAAACATATTTCATTCTCAAACTGGAACACTGCAACAGTCCTTGTTTCCTTTTTAGTCTGACATGAGTAAAATTAAATAATTTCAGCAAGTGAGAGCACAGATTGATTTTTAAGTGCTTTTGATTCACTCAAAAGAACTGCTCATAAGAATCATTCATTCAGGAATCTGACTACATGTCTTGCACTGTACGTATTTGATTCACTCAAACAGGTTCATAAGAGTCATTTGTTTCAGAATTGAATTACACTGGTCATGCTGTTTATGTTTGATTAACTAAAAAAAAACGTCATAATCATTCATTCAGGAATCGGACTACATGGCTTGCACTGTGTGTTTTTGATTCACTCAAACTGGTCCATAAGAGTCATTTGTTTCAGAATTGAATTACACTGGTCGTGCAGTTTATTTTTGATTTACTAAAAAGAACCACTCATAAGAGTCATTCATTCAAAAATCAGACAGGTCGTGCTGTGCACGGATTCACTGAAAAGAACCGGTTCATAAGAGTCATTTGTTTGGGAATTGAAATGCACTGGTTGTGCTGTTGGATTTTGATTCACTGAAATGAACTGGCTCATAAGAGTTATTCATACAAGAATCAAATTGGTAGCTCTGTACGCTTTTGATTCACTTAAAAGGAATGGCTTGTAAGAGTCATTTGTTTAGGAATTAAATTTCACTGTTCTTGCTGTTTATTTTTAGTTCAGTGGAAAGAACCACTCACGAGAATAATTTATTCAGGAATCAAACTACACTGGTTGCACTGTACATTTTTGACTTACTGCAAATAATCTGCTCATAAAAACGTTGACTTCTGCATTCTACTGTGGAGGTGTGCAATTTTTGGATGTATTAATGAGAGAAGCATGACTCCGTTGTCCACCCCTTGTGGTGAGACCTACCAACTCTTTCCCTGCTTGAAGTCCACTGACACTTTGACTCTGTGATAGGGCTACCACTGCGTCGCTTTGATACAGCAGAGCTCTCCTTTCATCTCAGCATGCTTCTTCTGCATCTAAAACCTCATTAGTCCAGCCATGGGTGTTTTATACTCCAGGCAAAGAGGAGATGATCCAGCCGCCCTCTGCCTTTGCCCTCTCTGGAGCCCAAGTGATACACTCAGAGGGCTTGTAGGCTACAGGCTCTCGTTTGCCAGCTGTGTCTTAAATGATTTTGCCCTCAAGCTAGGGATGAGCAGAAGAAATGGTTGCAGGCTGGTGGACTATTGGATTTAAAGTATGTATGTCCATGTCTGCGTGCACCCCGCTGACCCAGGTCTAATTTTATGTGTGACTATGTTTATGTGTGTGGAAATACAAGGATGAGAGTCTGAGAGGCTTTTACAATGGATATTTTTTCATTTCAGAGCTAAAAAATGTTCAACTTTAGCAGTAAGTCTTCCTGTTCTTCTGCTTAATGCCACAGGGTCTTATAAGTGTATGTTTTATTTATTTCAAACTTATGCTGAAATATTTAATCTTTATATATATATATATATTTTAGTAACCACAAATAGTACAAGTTTGTTTATTTAAGCATTTTTAATAGATTTTATATATTTTATTATATTTATGCATGCATACATAAATTACTGTATTATTTTAAAGCTGTATTATATCTCAAAACTAATTTAATCTCCATGTATGTATTTATTTTTTGTTTTAGTTAATATGACGTATTTATTTAGTTTTATTCTCAGATGTTATGTAATAATATTTATATTATTTACTGTATTGTTGTATTTATTTATTTAAAACGTATGTTTAAATATTTAATTCAATATTTAGTTTTGTGACCACAAACTGTACAACTTTCATTCATTCATTCATTCATTCAAGCGTTTTTAGTATATTTTATGTATTCAATTATATTTATACAAAAATAAACTGTAATAAATATTAGAAAATCACCTACATAAATGCTATATTATAACTCAAAGTAGTATTTCATGTCCATTTATGTATTTATTTTGTTTTAGTTAGTACATTATAATATATTATATTTTAATGTTTATTATCATGTTGTTTTTATTTATTTATTGCTTAAATATAAACAAATAAATACAATTAAAATATTTACATTTCTTTAGGGTTTTCTATGTTTTAGTTACCACAAGCAGTACATTACAAGTGTGTTATTTTTACCTGGTGGTTAATAGATGCATGTTGGAAACTGCATTTATGTTGGTAACCATTGCAACAGGAATCATTAGGTATTAAGGAATTAAGATAATAATCGCATGAAAAATCACAACAAACATAAATACTATTGTTATTTATGCTGTATTTTAGATGTACATATCAGAAATATATCACACAAAACTAGTGTTTTTAAAATGTACAAGATATAGTACATGATATTTGGCTTAGGGCCATCAAAAACAATTTGAGTTGCACAAGATGAAACTCAACAGACTGCAGCCCAGAGATTTCTAATAAAAAGCTGATGCCCAAGTCATTATATTGCATGCTGCTTTTTCACAGTTAACTTTTAATGTGCATTAACTTGCAAAATGACTTTGTGAAATGTCAAGTTTACCATCACAGCTGTCATGCTGAAATATCTCGAGATATGCCAGTGACGTTTATGCAAATGTGCTTTGCATGGTAACCAGGAATTTGATTTGAGTTAAACTAGTGTAAACAGCACACATGTTTCATTGTCATAAGTCATTGTTTTTTTTAGATCGAAAACCAAAATGCCAAAACATTAGGTCATTATAGAAACCATGAGAGAAGCAATATAGGTTAAACTGTAGCTGTACGTTCAGTTCTTGAAAAAAGATCTTGAAGCAAGGCTCAGCAAATACATTTTCAACGCAAGCGGTTGACTAATTCCCCCCTGCTTACCCAAATATTTGATATTCACAGCTGGTCCGAGTTCTTTTTGCACAAACATGTTTATAAAAAGGGTCCAGCTCATTATTATAGTGATTTCAGTCCTAGTATTGTACAAGTTCATTTCTAAAATGCCAGCAAGACGGTTTACCTCAGTAATTGGAAATATAGAAATGTTAGGACATATGTTAGTTTGGAAATAGAAAAATAATGAGAACAAAATCGCAACTTTCTGGTGTGCTGTTTTTATAGCACCTGAGGTACTTTCTCAGCGCTAATGAAATGGTGGGAAAAAAAGCATAGCCCAATGCGTTGTTTCTGAATCTCTCTGTCTCTGTTGGTTCTCACAGATATTGATGATTGTCAGTCCAATCCATGTCAGAATGGAGGCACCTGCATTGATGAGATCAACTCTTTCGTATGCCTGTGTCTGCCCAGCTATGGTGGAGCAACCTGTGAGAAAGGTAATGAAATGACACACGTGCACTTACATGCAAATGATGGGATTAGAGAGGTTTTAGAGGTGGGGGAAATTCCTGATCTGGATGTGATCTGGAATAAACAGCATCCTTCCTTTCAAACAGTTCGCAGACTGTTTTGTGTCACCCTGAATGGGATTATATAGCCATAAAGACAGACTGTTATGTGTGTGTGTGTGTGTGTGTGTGTGTGTGTGTGTTTATATATAATAAAAAATAAAAAGAATACATAAATGGACATGGAGTATTGTTATAATTTGAATATATATATACAGTGGGGCAAAAAAGTTTTTTTTCCCCACTGTATATATATATATTCAAATGATAACAATATTCCATGTCCATTTATGTATTATTTTTATTGATTTGTATATATTATATTATTCAGTGTTATTTTTATATTATTTATATACTATTATAGTATTTGGTAATATTTTGAATTATCTTATATTTTTATATTTCATATATATGTTTAAGTTTAGTGTTTTTCTTTTTGTTTTTATGTGCTTTTGTCATTTTTAGTTATTTTTATTTTTATTTCAGTTAGTAATTTTATTCCTTCAGCTTCGTCTAAAATGTATTTTATTTCAGCTTAACGTCAAGTAGTGAAAACGAGATTTAATAGTTTTAGTTAACTATAAAGCACAGATATTTTGTGTAAATAAATAAATAAGTAAACATAAATGAATAATTCAAGAAACAAATAGTTCAGCACAAAAGAGAGTTTTTAAAGATACTCCGTTGTTGTCTCTTTTTTTATTTACACACTTGTGCTGTCAAACTGTTGTATAAACTCATAGCCATGCGATATGGCTGTATATCGTGCAGATATACATACCTCGTGCCTACAGCCGAATCGCAGCTGTGCTGATATACAGCCATATCGCACTGCTACTCATGTGATATTGCTCATATATATGGTGACATATGAGTTGATATTTTAGTAGTTGAGTAAAAAACAAATAACTTCAGGTACAGGCCTTTTCACCGACGGCAATTGGTGCAGATAGCCCAGGTGAGTCCTGTCAAACTAAACAAGCTGCACCTGTACTGAGACGCAACACATTTAATTCTGGTGTAATCCAAGCAGTGTCAGACCGCTGCAGCATGATCACTTTCTCCAGCCTGAATGTGTTTGCTTTACCATCCTATGGCCTTACAACCAAGCGTTCAGCTGCAAGGCAATGAAGCATGGGCGATCAATTCCATCCCTGTCGTGAGAGAGAGAAAGTGAGACCGAGAGGGAAATGGAAGTGAGAAAACAGAGGAAGCAGTGACTTAGCAGGTCAGACTTACGATCGCTCTGATGGAGCGAAACGCACCTTCGCCCAAATCCTCCCCTCCAAATGTACCCCCCAAAGAGAGTGGGGGGGTGGAGCCCTCCCATCATGCACACACTTTATGTCTTGTAAAGTGGGCTGGAGGAGTGGGAGCAGTAGACTGGAAAGGGTCCATGGCTGCCCTTCTGGTGGTGACAGGATGTTCGTTTTGGGTGAACTATTCCATTAACATGCAGGACTACTGTGAGTGTGTCTGTAGTCTACATTTTATTTTGAAC
Organism: Sinocyclocheilus grahami; assembly: GCF_001515645.1. Lineage (NCBI taxonomy): Eukaryota > Metazoa > Chordata > Actinopteri > Cypriniformes > Cyprinidae > Sinocyclocheilus > Sinocyclocheilus grahami. The sequence continues at coordinate 668,724 of NW_015505446.1, read as the reverse complement.
CAGGGCTTCATTAAACGCTTGATTCTGATTGTTCACAGTTTGTGGCAAAGGATTATAGAGCGCAACAGTCGGGGGCCAGAAGAAAAAAATCCCATACTTTAATGAATATACATTATTTTTATACTTAGAATCTACAATTTTGAATAAATCGTTTTATGTTTTGACCGTTTTTAATGAAATTACATAATCTGCCATTGTTCAAGGAAAATATTTTTTTTATTTATTCAAGTACAAATTCCATAAATTTTCTTCAGAAGAACTGATTTGTAATGATAACTTAAAGTTGTAAAAGATTTACATTTTTGCTCAAATTTTTTGCTTACCTCAAAGCACACGAGGATTGCTTAATGTACAACCGCACACACCCCTTCGATAAGAATGATCAAAGAGCTGCTGAAGCCCGTGTCAGGTTCATTTGTTTGCTCACCCAGTCTCCGGTGTAATGTGATTCAAAGACTGTCTGTTCTCATCACAACCACATCAGTCCTTTGAAGCTCACCTGCCTCCACCAGAAACCTCCAGTTTCCATGGCGACCACTGCCAATGTCAATACACCTACAACACCACCAAACCGGTCAGGTTCAGAGGCCAGCTGTTCGATACGCGGTGTAATCAACAGACCCACTGAGCCAATTAATATGTTGTGCTAATTGCAACTCTTACGGACAATCAATTTGAGGTAAAAGCATTTCTAAACACATTAAACCAATGCATTAAAGCATTTCACAGAGATCTCTAATGTATTTTTGTGGGGAAATAATCCTCAATTGTCTTTAACATCGTTACATTTTCATGCACCATTTGCTCTGAGGAAATGTAGCTTTTAGCACCTGTAATTTTGGCTCAAAGATCTTGGGAAGTACGTGTACCTGGCAATTTCTGCTGGCTTTGTTAAACTTGAGAAACTGAACAGAAGAAATTCACAAACATGCATAGCATGCTCTAAATGTCCTCTATTCTTCATGTGAAGCAAATCATTTGTGAATTGAATAAAAAACTGATTAGCATGTGACATGCTTAATTAATCCCAGCGCTGCAGAATGCACTTCAAAACGTATTTCATTCCACTTGCGTATGTTAATATCGTGTACTTGTTCAGTTCTATATCTTTTCTTTTTAAATCCCAAGCTGTGACGCAAATATTTGTTCAGAGAGAACAGAAAGTGCCTTCGGATAAAGGTGCAGAGTCCCAAGTGAGGATGAATGGACATTAATGATGCCTGTGGCTTGTGAGTCACATTTTAAACCGATGCTTTCAATGCAGGAAACCACCTGCAAAGACTCCCGAGCACCACAATTTCTGCATATATCTCTCGCTTCCCGCTCATAATTTAGTGAGTGCAAGCAATTCCCACCGTATCTGCCTGACTGTGAAGTATTTGTTAAGTCAAATGTGTGGGGAAGATTTATGAGCTGGAGTCATGCCTGATGCTTATTAACTTAGGCCCACCACAAAATCATTTTGTTGTGGTAGTCGGATCATCTAGCGTGATGGCGCAAACATCTCAACTAATGTTGTTGTGGTTTTCAAACAGCCTTACTGTTATTACGATATAATTATTTCAGAGATCACAACAGATTGTTATTTGTTTGTTTGTTTGTTTAGTGTGAAGGAGCAGTGACTTCATGGGCAACTTTTTCTATATGTACAGTATAGATGTACATTTGTATATTGATGTACTGTTTTCTTTATATATAATGAAAAAATTACTACTATGTCATAATAGAATAAACAGGTTAATTCTAAAATTACATTCTAAAAAATTATTCTACTAATTCTAATAATTCTAAAAAAAAAATGTTTAAAGGCTTTTATTTAATATTTATGAACATAATTAATAGTTTAACAGCATTACACAGGATTTATTTATTTATTTATTTATTTGACTAAAAGCAATGACTTTTTTTTTGTGTGTGTGTGTGTTTTTTGGGGGGTATTTTCACCCCTGGTTTCACAGACAAGGCTTAAGCCTAGTCCCAGACTAAAATGCATGTTTTAACTGAAAGAAACTTGCACTAACATATCTTAAAATATGCCAGTGCCATTTTCTTTTCTGTTTTTATATATATTTTAATACAGTTTCTGCATCTCAACTATGCTATTTCAACTGTCACACAAATTGTAAATAATTTGTTTTGTATTTTCAGATCAATTTATTTTTATGTAGGTTCTACCAGAAAAACAAAGTGACTACTTCATTTAATACATGAGTTGATATACAAAGCATAGTTTTGATACCTCTGTAAGATTTTCTGTCTGACGGTGGTGAGTTCAAAAGATGAAAAAAAAGAAGAAAAAGTGCAACTGAGAACCATCAGGTTTCACCGTTTGGAACCATCGTGTAGTCTCAATCCATTCTTTCAGGCTAGAATGTTGAAATGGTCAATATTTATAATAAATATTTGACAAGTTATTTTTGTATGTGGCTGTGTTGACTCATATTGAGGGCAGAAAACACATATTTTGTAAGAAAACAGAAGAAGCAGAAGATTGCACCCAACATTGTACCTCTCAAAGAGTTTGTTTTCTCATGAAATTTGTCTGAATTAAATCATTGATACAGCATATTGTGAAATAGGTTGTTAAATGGTAGCCACATATTTTTACCTCACATATCTGTGGCATTTTCCCATCAAGCCCTGATTGATTTCTGTCCCTAAGTTTGCCTGCCAGAGAAAATAACTATTGGAGCTTGCATGTTTGTAACAAGGTTAAACAATTCACCAATCCGACCTGACAGCATTTTCTTTTATCTTGAGAGAAGTTTTGTCAAGAGTAGGAGATTGATTGACAGCTGAAAAGAGTAGTGGGCATGTTACATGCCGTCTAGTCTGAGCTGGAAGCAGGCAGACCTGAAAATAATCAAGACTGACAGTGAGCACCACTGAGGTCCTGCATTAACTAATATTGAGCACAGCCAAATTAATCACAGTCTTCTGGGTATTTAGATAGTGTTTGCACTAATGAAGATTTCTTAATTATAGAATCACATCAACAGGAGCATGTGGTGAAGATTACTAAACACGGGTGGTTGAGCAGAGGTACAAATTGCTAGATTGTCTTTTTTTTTACCAATTTTTTTTCTCTGAATGTGACTCAGAAACTGTATATATATATATATATATATATATATATATA
>NW_015505446.1:520010-665543 GCF_001515645.1 Sinocyclocheilus grahami | reverse complement strand
TCAGAAACTATATATATATATATATATATATATATATATATATATATATATATATATATATATATATATATACACAGATACAGAGTTCTGGCATGAAACTCTAGATGGCGCAGTCCGATAGGTCTAGCTCAATCTGACCTGGTGATATCTTTGTCACATGGCAGCTGATTGGTTCTCTCCTGTATCGGTAGCCAACGAGCTCTTGTTTGCTGTAGCAGTTGGCATTGCACTTCAGAGCAGCCTAAATCAACATCTAAGATTAGTGAATGCTCTTTTAATCCATATCGCTGTGTATATTTGCGTGGTCTGCCTAATTGAATACAAAATGAGCAACCATAAACAATTTTAAACTAAGTGTCATGTCAGCAGTTTGCATTGTATGCATCAGCGAAATATTAAGCAGCAGCATTTGGCATGTTTATACAGCTGTAGCAAAAGGCAGTTTAGAGCTTGTAATCGCTCTGAGGACACATTAATAATAGTCACGAACATGAAAACAGGTTAAATGAAATAAGCGTTCTTGTGTATGCATTTCAACTGGGGTTCTCCATATACATCAGCGATTATCCCAGTGTTCACGTTCGTTATTTCTAAAGTCGATGTTTTCATTGTGATGAGTGCGTGGTTGATTTCAGTTTTACACACCGTTAGAAGCACGCGCTTATCACAGTCATATCAATGATAGTGTTGCGGTAGAAGGGAATTAAGGGTTATCGCTATGGTTGTTGCAGTTCCAAGTGAAATGCATTATGGGTAGTGTAGTTTGGAGAAATGTGCTCGTGTGACGTGTGCTATTGTGTGTTGTGTAATTCAGAAAACGGAGAAAGAACGTTTATATTCTGCTTTATTTGTTCATTCAAGTCAGTCCACCCAGGAGTTTGTGCACTGTAACCCTGATAACTTTATCTACACGAGAGAGTAAAATTGCATGCATCAGCTAACTTTGTCCGTCTCATCATTGCACGAACATGAATTAACAAGCTGTTATGCTGCAGCTGGGACTGATGAAGTGTAGAAAGTAACAGCAGATATGAAATGACTAAATTATGATATTTGCTCAGGTGGATGCTGGGGTCTTATCTATCGGATTGCAATGTAAATCCATTTTGTTAATTAACATTACACACAGTCTGCATATAAATAGAGTTAAGCTAGTCGGCATGGTAACCCAGGCACACATAGTCGTAGGCCGCTATTGTTAAGCCGGTCGGCGTGGTAGCCCAGGCACACATAGATAGTAATATATGCGGTTCACATGGCTCTTCGGAGCAGCAGCAGTACAAATGTATTGGCGATATATCTGCTTTGTGGGGGATGTCTTGTCTTTCCTTGTCTGTTTATCTTCATGTGTGTGGATACATGCATGTCCACTGATGCAGCAGTTTATCCTTATATTCAGCAGCATGCATATATTGGCTTGTATTGTTTTGTGTAATGTGTCTCCTGCTTTGTGGGGGTTATTCATATGTGTTGTATGTGCAGCAGCAGTATTTCTTACATGCTTACAGCAGCATGTTGTGGATGTATTGGCAGTAGCAAGTCTCGGTACTTGCTCTGCCGCAGCAGCAGCGTAGCAGATCTATTCCGCCAAGACCAAATACATTAACATTGTCATGTACATTACCATGCCAATCCCTCCGAGAGTTGTCATGACAGAAATATATTAGTGCTGTCAAAATTAGCATGTTAATGTATGCGATTAATTTGTTCAGTTTAATGCATTCAAAATATTTAATGCATTAAACTGAAATGTTAGTTTGTTGTTTGAGAACAGTCTCAAAGCTGTCTTTGTAGGGCAGGTTTTGAGTCATTCCAAAAAAGTCACGTACAGCATTTCTAGTAAGACTAGTATTATTTAAATTAAATAATTAACATTATTGAAGTTGTTCTGCCGAGTTTTATGGCACAAGTCCACATTATTTCCACATTGGATTAAATAATGAACATTATCAAAGTTGTTCTGGAGAGTTTCATGGCACAGGTCCACATGCATACGCTACCTAATAATCTGTGGCAGAAACACTCAGGGGGAAGAATCAAGAATTCATCAAGCTTCCATCTTCATGCATCAGAGAGCCACGGCATGAGGATTTTTTTTTGTTTTAGGTTACCAATCAGGTCTGTGAGCCAGTGAAAATCACTCCCTTCTGCTAGAGTTAATATTTGGCATGTTTATACAGCTGTAGCAAAAGGCAGTTTAGAGCTTGTAATCGCTCTGAGGACACATTAATAATAGTCACGAACATGAAAACAGGTTAAATGAAATAAGCGTTCTTGTGTATGCATTTCAACTGGGGTTCTCCATATACATCAGCGATTATCCCAGTGTTCACGTTCGTTATTTCTAAAGTCGATGTTTTCATTGTGATTAGTGCGTGGTTGATTTCAGTTGCACACACCGTTAGAAGCACGCGCTTATCACAGTCATATCAATGATAGTGTTGTGGGAGAAGGAAATTAAGGGTTATCGCTATGGTTGTTGCAGTTCCGAGTGAAATGCATTATGGGTTGTGTAGTTTGGAGAAATGTGCTCATGTGACGTGTGCTATTGTGTGTTGTGTAATTCAGAAAACGGAGAAAGAACGTTTATATTCTGCTTTATTTGTTCATTCAAGTCAGTCCACCCAGGAGTTTGTGCACTGTAACCCTGATAACTTTATCTACACGAGAGAGTAAAATGGCATGCATCAGCTAACTTTGTCCGTCTCATCATTGCACGAACATGAATTAACGAGCCGTTATGCTGCAGCTGGGACTGATGAAGGGTAGAAAGCAACAGCAGATATGAAATGACTAAATTATGATATTTGCTCAGGTGGATGCTGGGGTCTTATCTATCGGATTGCAATGTAAGTCCACATTATTTCCACATTGGATTAAATAATGAACATTATCAAAGTTGTTCTGGAGAGTTTCATGGCACAGGTCCACATGCATACGCTACCTAATAATCTGTGGCAGAAACACTCAGGGGGAAGAATCAAGTATTCATCAAGCTTCCATCTTCATGCATCAGAGAGCCACGGCATGAGGATTTTTTTTGTTTTAGGTTACCAATCAGGTCTGTGAGCCAGTGAAAATCACTCCCTTCTGCTAGAGTTAATATGAATGAATGCTGCGGAGTGCTGGTGTTAGTGAGGCAGCTGGAAAAAGAGGAAGACATTACAGGAAGACTTGGCCAGATTTGTCAACTTTCCTAGTTTTGTTTCAGCAAAGCAATTGTTGAAGTTTGGCACTAAAAATGCACAGAATTTCTAAAACTTAGTTTGGCAAATGCATTTTTCACTGTGAATGCCTCCCTGCAGCAAAGAGCAACTTGAATTTCCAGGCTGAGTGGTGATGCTAACCGGAGGTTCAGTGCTGGATCACAGCAATGCTGGCCTTTTAGGGTTCCTGCAGGTCCATAAAATATCTTAAAGGCTTTTCAAACTTTAAAGCTGAAAAAAAGGCTGCTCATGACATCCCAAAGGGCATCTTACATTATTTATATTAAGTTTTAGTAAGGGTTGTGCACAATTCATCCTTGAATTGACATTGAAAAATATTCATACTGTATGAATTAGAAATTGTGAATTAGAAAAGCAAGATTTATCAAGACCAACTGTGAATGTTTGTAAGAAAGTTTGACAAGATGATGGATGGATGGATGGATGGATGGACAAATTGAACAATAGATAGATTGATAGATAGACAGATAGATAGATAGATAGATAGATAGATAGATAGATAGATAGATAGATAGATAGATAGATAGATAGATAGATAGATAGATAGATAGATAGATAGCGAAATCTATGCTTATATGCATTTGAAAGTGCTGATGAGTGTCACTTTCTTGCTGTGCATAATAGTGCTGTCAACCCTGCGAATGAAAAGAGAAAGCTGTAGACTCTGTTGTGCATTGCAATTTGATCAGTCCAAGAGACTGAAACCACACGGCATACAAGCTTCTGGATCCATTCAGCACTGTTGACACAGTATTGTAATACAGTGAGAACGTGTCCAAATTGGTGTGCTCCAGCAGAGCCTGCCCTCTTATCTCCAGTTGCAGAAAGAATAGAGATGCTGGAGGCATTACAAGTCACCGTTGGCATACCTTGGCACCTGGCCCAGAATGGGAATGGGCGGTTGTCACCGGTCCTCCACCTGAAAGCCTTCTCCCCAAAGCCTAGTGGGAGTTGCAATGCTTTGAAGAAAGCAGCCCAACAGTGTTCAAAGCAGATGATATTGCTCACCGCAGGCTTTGCTTTCATATCCCTAGCTCATTACACCAGTTCTTCTGCAAATATTTGCAAAAAGAGACCAGTGGAAAGGCCGAGTGGAGTCCTTCATTTCTTTCTTTTTTGAGAGGCTCAAATGGTAAATCACGACCCAGAAATGCATCGCAGGTTGATAGGGTTGAGCAGCGAAAAACAATGCCAAATGTAAATAATAAAATGCAACAATCACATGTATAAGTAGGATAGGAAAACAAACAAATATTTGTCAACTTTCAAAATGGAGAAAAAAATTTCCATATATATTTCACTGTTGATGTGAAAGGCTGTGCAAAACAAAACAAAAAGCAAAAAAGCAAAACAAAATTAAATAAAACTACTAAACAAAAAAACACAAAATAATACAAATAGCAATACATAAAACAAAACAAAATGCAAAGCAAACAAAGCAGAGCAAAGCAAAACAAAAGCAGAGCAATAGAACAAAACAAAAAAGCTAAACAAAAAAAGACAAAATAATACAAAAAGCAAAGCAAAACAAAGCAGAGTATAGTAAAACTTTTTTTAAAAAAAGCAAAACAAAAAGGAAAGGAAAAACGAGACAAAATTAAACAAAACAAAAAGCTAAACAAAAAACAAAACTAAATAAAACAAAAAACTAAACAAAAAGCAAAATGAAAAACAAAAGCATAGCAAAACAAGCCAAAGTAAAGCAAAAGCAGAGCAGAGCAAAGCCAAACAAAACCACTCAGAATATATATATATATATATAAATACAGGTTTTGTCAGAACTGTTGTACAGAGGATAGTGCGACCTCTAGCTTTTCCACTGTCCTGTTATTTTAAGGCAAAAAATTATATTATTAAATTAATCAAATCAATTAAAATCAATAAAAGTATATTAATAAAATTCAGGGACTCTTCTTTGAGAGGCTTGCTGGCTTTCAAGCATGACGCACCGACGGCCGGCACGTTTTCTTGATTAATGTGTGGTAAGTCAATGAGCAGCAGTTAAAAATAAAAAGGGCAAGTGCTTCCAGCTGAGTGATTGGGTCATTTATCCCCATCACAATGTGATATTTTAGTTTTGTGGTTTCAAGACCCCTGATGATGAAGCATTCGGGGGGTTGATTTTCAGGTGACACCATTCCGCGAAACACGTTTTTGTTCTTTGCGAGAATGGAGGCCGTAAACAAGCCTAAGTAGACACGAGAAGCGATAGTGAAGATTACTGTTTCAGCCACCTCATTCTGTCTCGGATGATGTAGCCAAGATCATTCGAGAGTGAGGAGTAATAAGCACAATTTCACAGATGTGAAAGTGATGGAGCGAGAACAGAGGGGCGAGTGCTGGAACAAGGAGCGACAAACATGTTGCCATTTCATGTACAGACACCATCCGTATCTCTGGCAGGGAGATATGGATGGTTATGGCCTCGACGGTATGGGCCATTGGCGCACTTGATTTAAAGGGCCTGGCGCTTGTTAAAGCTGATGCGAGGCGAAAGCACTCAGGTTTCATGCACTCACGCTCACAGCCACAAGGTGCTTCAGCCTGGTTTATCGAGAGCAATTACAGGCCATCCGTGGGGAGCCCATTACGACACTTGGCTTTACGGCTCCACAACTGGTGTAGGATCCATCCAGGATCTCATTTAGGATTTCCTAAACTCAGAAAAATAGACATGAAAATCAGACAAAAAGCACATAAAAGTCATTTTTAAATTAATGATAAATTGATACCTGGATTAATTAAAATTTGTTTTAGTTTTACATTTTTATATATTTAAAAGTGAAAAAACATTAAATAAAAATAAGCAATGTATTTAGCGAACAGAGTTGTGACTTAATTTTGCATAGTTTATTTATATTTATTTAGCGTTTTAAACATTTACCATGAATTGCACAGGTCCCAAAATATGCCATAATATTGAAATTGACTTGTGTTTATAGTTTTAGAGTATATTTTCTTTCTTTCTAAATGTTTCTAAAATTATTCTAAATATTCATTTTGATAGTTTTGTGCTCTCAGCAAAATTTTAAAAGTTGCTAAACTTTTGTTTATTTTGCTGTCCTACCCATATGTATGATTATTGTGTTTTATTATTTACATTTAGAATTGTTTTTCCCTACTATTCTCGACCCTATCAGACCTGCAAACCATTTTTGGGTTGTGGCCCACCATTTGAGAACTACTGGTACATTAAACATTAGCTGTTGCCTTACAGATTAGCTAACGCTGTTCATCCTCCTTTGGGAAACATGACGTGTGTTGTCTCTGATCCAGCCTTTCAGCAGCAGTGAAAGAGCAGCCAGTCTGTTTTCTCCCTAGAGAACAGAAAGCAACTTGAATGCCAAAGCGTATGAAGCAGAATCGTGATGCTTTTGTTCCGGCAGTATTTCCTTTCAGGTTAAGCTTCAGACTTAACTCAGGTTAAATGGGGCAGCCCTCAAAATTTAGATCTTTTGTGTTAGTGATCTTCAGGGAATGTGAACATGTGGAAGCAGAGGTTATAGAATGTATTTATGTATTTAAATGGAAAAGTTTGTTTTATTAAATTGCATTAGTTTTAGCTCTGTTAATATGCCTAAACAGGATTCAAAATGCCACAGCTACAAGTGGCGGGTGAATTAAGAAAATATACTGGCTAGAAAAAGTTCTTACGCGACATCCCCAAAACATTACTGCTCTATATGAGATCTGCATGGAGGAATGGGCCAAAATACCAGCAACAGTGTGTGACAACCTTGTGAAGACTTACAGAAAACGTTTGACCTCTGTCATTGCCACCAAAGGGTATATAACAAAGTATTGAGATGCAATTTTGTTATTGACCAAATACTTATTTTCCACCATAATTTGCAAATAAATTCTTTAAAAATCCTACAATGTGATTTTCTGGATTTTTTTTTCTCATTTTGTCTCTCATAGTTGAGGTATACCTATGATGAAAATTACAGGCCTCTCTCATCTTTTTAAGTGGGAGAACTTGCACAATTGGTGGCTGACTAAATACTTTTTTTTCCCCCCCACTGTATACAGTATATATATATTAATAATTTAGAAATTAGTATTCACAGCACTATATAACAACCAGTGGTTTGGTGAAGTGTCAATGCTAATGTCGATGAAGAAAAAGTGACATTTTGTTGCTTATAATTTTATTTTGTTGGTGTCCTGTGAAGAATATTTAATTTGTGTCATCACAATATACAATGAATAATTTAATGATGCAATTTCCACTGAGGTAAAAGTTTAGTGGCTTGTACCTTTTTGTTTTCTGACTAAATCCAATTTTTATTCACATTTGCCCTTCGTATGTGTTTATTTTGGACATGCGACATTGATTTGCATCGACTGAAAGTCATTTGTTTTTAGTGAAACATTGCGTTTTGAGGGAACCTGATTGGATACTGGTGTTCTGATGATGCTACAAGGCTCATTAACCAATTTAACCAGTCACTTCACTAAAAATAACCCTATGCTGGTTCACCAGTGCCATCTAGGCTAGTATTTATAGCAGAGAAAAGCAAATTATGATTACATTTTCATTCTGATCAAGAAAATGAGGAAGTGATGTGACTGACAGTAGACGTTAACATTTTGGACATGCAGACCCATGGCAACTGCAGTGGTCGTGGTGCCTTAAATACATTCTTGTGGTACATTCTGTTCCTCTGCCCCACATTCTGCATGCTAAACAGAGCCCCATACGGGCCAATTTGCAGCAGCCAATTTACCAATGTCACTTTGAATTTGCTGTAAGTAAAAAAGGCAGCGAAGTGCTTGGAGCTTCATGAAATGGGAAGTCTGGGAACGGCTAAAACCTTCACCCTCAAACACATACACAAATGTACGAAGCCACACGCGCTTAGAAATGTACAGATTATCTGTTCGTCATGCGTCCAGATGCGGTAGAGAGTCCCAGAGGGTTAGAGAGAGGCAGGTCTGACAGGGATGTGACAGGGCTTATTTAGCCGTTGAATTTAGCGGCGGAAGACGTTTCTCTTGATTGTTGTCATTTGAATAGATTAAGATTTTAGTTTTTGCTAATGCTAAACTGCTTATGTTCACAGCTACGGATTAGAGTGACAACAAAGCGGGGTGAATAAAATACTTGGTTGTGTCCCTTCAGAAGAGCTAAAGTTGAGTGCTAAAGTAGGCTAGCATATAGCTGTGTGTGAGATTATCGCTGAATGGGCTTTTTTAAACATCCTGACAAACTAAATGCTAAGAAATTTGGGCTAATCCTCCAACTTTTTCCTCGCATTGTGATGTTAATTATTTCAGTTGTTGAAAGAATGCTAAATGCTAACTAGTAGCATTTTCGCTGTTTCTGACTCTTTTCTGTACTGTACCTCACACTCTCTTTCTCTTTCAGATACTGAGGGTTGCGAGCACAACTGGAGGAAGTTTCACGGCCACTGCTACAGGTACTTCACCCATAGACACACGTGGGAAGACGCTGAGAAGGACTGCAGAGAGCACAGCGGTCATCTGGCTAGCATCCATTTCACACAAGAGCAGGACTTCATTAATGGTCAGTATCAACGTTCATGTCACAAATAAAGTTGTGTAACTAAAAAAAATACTTTTAGCAGATATGCTAACATTCAGATTTTGGGGTCAGTTAGAGTTATTGTTTGTGAAAGTCTCTTATGGTCGCCAAGGCTGCATTTATTTGATTGAAAATACAGTAAAAAACTGTAATTTTGTGAAATATTATTACAGTTTAAAATACCTGTTTTCAGTTTTAATCTATTTTAAAATGTAATTTGTTTCTGTGATGACAAAGCTGAATTTTCAGCATCATTACTCCAGTCTTCAGTGTCACATGATCCTTCAGAAATCATTCTAATATGCTGATTTGCTGCTCAAGAAACATTTCTTATTATTATCAATTTTGAAAATAGTTGTGCTGCTTATAATTTTTGTGGAAAAGTGATACTTTTTTTCAGAATTCTTTGGTAAAAACAAAGTTAAAAGAACAGAGTTTCTTTTAAATAGAAGTTATTTGTAACATTGTACATGTCTTTAATGTCACTTTTGGTCAATTTAATGCATTCTTGCTAAATAATAAAAGTATTCATTTCTTTAACAAAAATAGTTGACCCCAAACAAATTTCTTTTTTTTTTTACCAATACCATTAACAGCATAGACCAACCAATATTTTGATGAAATACTAATATCATTGAATAAATAAATAAATGTTGTTATTTTTTATTAATTAATTTTATTAATTTGGTTGCTCACATTTTGGTGGTGTAATGTGATGGATATTTTGTGTATAATTTGTTAAATGATTTTTAATGATAAAATATCCACATAAAATGTTTGTTTGTAACTTTTTGTTTTATTTAGCCACCAAATCCAATTTTTATTCACATTTACCATTGATCATTGTAAATTTTGGACATGTTAACATCATTTTGCAGCACCAAATCAACTGCAAGTCTTTTGTTTTCAATGAACATTTGCAAAAAAAAAAGAATGTCCCTCCGCTTAAAATCATTTGCATCCAACTTGCGTGTGGCAAATTACAGTTCATGGCTATAACGTAACTTATTATTATTTTTAATTATTGGGATGTGTGGCCAATTCAAATTCACTCTCATTAAACAGAAACCAATTCTTAAATTCTGTATTTTGCGTAACCCTGTTCTTTATGGAATATAAAACTGTCCGTAACTGTAGCTAATCTTTGTCTGTTTTACTCAATTAGCTTTGACTAAAACTATTTGCATAGCCTAGATTCATTAATATCCAGCCAGATAACTAAGACAAGCGACAGCACTGCTGACCTCCCGCACGCCACAGATTGCATCATGTCTCCCGCCCCTAGTCGAGCCTAAATCCAGCATAATGAGTGGCCTCTCACAGCATGCTGTCTGCTGCTGTCTGCACACAGAGTCACTGCACTCACCAAAAAGTGTGTTTAATCGCCTTGAAAATGGACATCTCCACCCCTGCAATAAAGGGGGCACAGCCATTAGGAAGATTAATGGGCCCTGTAATGATGTTAATCAGTAACACCATGATTGAAATTCCATTACAGGTAGACCAAAAAAAAAAAATCCTTGCAAACGCATCTTAGGGACGATCTGATGGCTTCTGGCTTGAGCTTGAATTGTGATTTCGGCTCCCAGTGGCCCTGTAGGAGACATAAAGCAGACTACGACTTAAAGGGGAAGCATTAGCTCTGCATTTTATGACAGTAAGACCCTATTTACTCATGCTATTAAAGGTGGGGAAAGCGATTTCTGGTTGCCAATGTTGACATATGAAATCACCAAAACAAACACGCCCCTACCCCAAAAGGGTCTCGCCCCTATTTTGATAGCTCCGCCCCACACATACGTACGCAACCCAGGCAACGATTAGTTCTGTGAAACAAAGCAAAACCAATGTTACACCATGTCTACACCAGACGCGAGCGGCGCGGCGCGACAAAATACTATAGAACTCATTATAATCAGTGATGCTGTCTACACCTTAGATATATGTATACATATATATGGTCTACACTGGATGTGGCATGGCACGACACAACAAATCCCCGACAGAAAACTGCTGCTGCGTTCTATTCATGATGTATTGACATAAATTTCAAATGATTTTCAATGGTCGCTTTGTCGCGTCCAGTGTATTAGACAGACTTTAGCTGTTGCGGCACAGACATGGTGTTACTCACCTATCGAGAAGAAACAAAGCAACCTGGGCGTCCAATCACAGGCCTTCCGCTCCTTGAGTTCTCTCCAGCGCTGGAAAGCTGATCCGATATTTACACGGGTCCTACTTCTTGCCTTATTGCCTTAAGCCTTCTTTTGTTCCGCAGACGTTTTCCTCTTTGATTTTTATCCGCCATCTCTATCTTTCTGTCACTCAGCTCGGCTAATGTCCGTCCCGTGCACTGAACGCTTTCTCCTCCACATCATGAGTAGACACGCCCCTTACTGCTGATTGGCTACAAGTTTGTTTTGCTATTCGGCCCGAATCAGTTTTTTAAAGCGTTTTTGAAAAACCGCTTACCCCACCTTTAACCTGGTCTTCAGTGGTCTTCATGGTTGCTGGTTACACCTGGTATTAATATGAGTGTTTTCATCAGATATATGGCAAAATAAGTGTGATTCAAATATGTGCTGGAAGTAAACTTCTAAATGAATGCAAAAAAATATATGTTTTTTATGGAAAAAATTAAATAATTTGAAATGTCTTGTGCTTTTAAAACAGGACTGTGCCATGAAAACACATGGATTGGTCTGAATGACAGGATGGTGGAAGACGACTTTCAGTGGACAGATAACATGGATCTGGTGAGACTGGCACATAACATTTATAGATACATTATATACATTAACATTTAATATAAATATTTAAATGAATGTTTATTTTTATATTTTTATTTTTATAATTTTTAATTAAAACAATTTTTATATAATTTTTTTTATTCATGTATTTTTAATAGATGTTTTATTAGATTATTTCTATATTTAAACTAAATATTTAATTGAAATATTTTTATCCATTAAAAATAAAATATCATATTTAATATAAGAATTTAACATTTATTTTATTAATTCGATTTCTAATTTATTTTTATCCATCAACAAATTAAAAAAGTAATATATAATTTATACATTTTTTTAAAATATACAATAAATAAAATGTTACATTTAATATAAATATTTAAATGTAGTTTAATGTAAATATTTAAAAATGTTGTATTGTAAATATTTACATGTATTTAATATTGACTTTTTACTTAATTTTTTCTTTTTATATACATTTTATTTATTCATGTTATTTTAAACAGACGTTTCATTGAAATCTATATATTTAAACTAAATATTTAATTGAAATATTTATGTCCATCAACATACAAAATATTACATTTAAAATATTTTTTTAAATATGAATAAACTATTTGTATGAATAGTATATGAATAAACTATTCGTAATAAAATGTACATTTTAGTACAAGTATCATAACATACAGTACAATTAATCACTTAGTCTAATCACAGTATGATAATGCAGGCAGTAGGATCAGATAGATCATGCAAATGGGGGCACAGGTCTCTCTTTAAAGTTTTCAAACCATTTAGGCACCAAACAAGTTTATATAATATAGTATATCAGACCCATTAGGCGTATCTGAAAACCCATTTGTAATGCAACAGATATATAAGACGGTACACGAAATATCTAGTAAAGCCATGGGATTGGATTTAGCTCTGAAATATCCCCGTTCCTCCTCCAGCAATATGAGAACTGGAGGGAGAACCAGCCAATCAGTTTTTTAAAGCGTTTTTGAAAAACCGCTTACCCCACCTTTAACCTGGTCTTCAGTGGTCTTCATGGTTGCTGGTTACACCTGGTATTAATATGAGTGTTTTCATCAGATATATGGCAAAATAAGTGTGATTCAAATATGTGCTGGAAGTAAACTTCTAAATGAATGCAAAAAAATATATGTTTTTTATGGAAAAAATTAAATAATTTGAAATGTCTTGTGCTTTTAAAACAGGACTGTGCCATGAAAACACATGGATTGGTCTGAATGACAGGATGGTGGAAGACGACTTTCAGTGGACAGATAACATGGATCTGGTGAGACTGGCACATAACATTTATAGATACATTATATACATTAACATTTAATATAAATATTTAAATGAATGTTTATTTTTATATTTTTATTTTTATAATTTTTAATTAAAACAATTTTTATATAATTTTTTTTATTCATGTATTTTTAATAGATGTTTTATTAGATTATTTCTATATTTAAACTAAATATTTAATTGAAATATTTTTATCCATTAAAAATAAAATATCATATTTAATATAAGAATTTAACATTTATTTTATTAATTCGATTTCTAATTTATTTTTATCCATCAACAAATTAAAAAAGTAATATATAATTTATACATTTTTTAAATATACAATAAATAAAATGTTACATTTAATATAAATATTTAAATGTAGTTTAATGTAAATATTTAAAAATGTTGTATTGTAAATATTTACATGTATTTAATATTGACTTTTTACTTAATTTTTTCTTTTTATATACATTTTATTTATTCATGTTATTTTAAACAGACGTTTCATTGAAATCTATATATTTAAACTAAATATTTAATTGAAATATTTATGTCCATCAACATACAAAATATTACATTTAAAATATTTTTTTAAATATGAATAAACTATTTGTATGAATAGTATATGAATAAACTATTCGTAATAAAATGTACATTTTAGTACAAGTATCATAACATACAGTACAATTAATCACTTAGTCTAATCACAGTATGATAATGCAGGCAGTAGGATCAGATAGATCATGCAAATGGGGGCACAGGTCTCTCTTTAAAGTTTTCAAACCATTTAGGCACCAAACAAGTTTATATAATATAGTATATCAGACCCATTAGGCGTATCTGAAAACCCATTTGTAATGCAACAGATATATAAGACGGTACACGAAATATCTAGTAAAGCCATGGGATTGGATTTAGCTCTGAAATATCCCCGTTCCTCCTCCAGCAATATGAGAACTGGAGGGAGAACCAGCCAGATAATTTCTTTGCGGGCGGAGAGGACTGCGTGGTGATGATCGCCCATGAGAACGGCAAATGGAACGATGTGCCCTGCAACTACAACCTGCCCTACATCTGCAAGAAAGGCACAGGTGAGCAAGAGAGAGGGGAGGCACTGGAAAAGAGGACAAACACTGTACTGCCTCACTTTAAACCACACTGTACTGTTTCCTCCAGTGCTGACCTCCTTTTGTTAACTTAATTCACACATCTTCATGAGATGTTCCTCACATGCTCTTTCATTTATATCTCTTCCTTTGATTTGAAACCATCCTGTTCTTTAAAGAGATAGTTCTGTCTCTACTTTCAAGTCATTCAGAACCCATTTGATTTGATTTCTTCTGTGGAACACAAACAGATTCATTTGAAATCATGTATTGGTCACAATTCAGTGAAACAATGAAAAGATTTGGCTCAAAAGACCGGTTTGTTCTCACACAAAGCTATTATCACATGACTTCAGAAGACCTGAAATATAGTTCACAAGTCATATCAACCACTTTCATGATACTTTTATGCTTTTCTGGCCATTTTGAAGCTTGAAAATTTAAAGGGATAGTTCACCCAAAAATGAAAACCTTGTTATCATTTACTCACCTTCCTGTCTCTCCAAAGCTGTTTGACTTACTTTGTTCTGTGGAAGATATTTTGAAGAATATTACCAAACCATTTTGGTTCCCACTGAATTCCATTATATGGACAAAAAAATTTAATAAAAATACAATGGAAGTCAATGGGAACCGAAACTTAGGTTACCATCAATATATCTTTTTTGTATTCCACAAAATAAAAGAAAGTCATTCAGGTTTGGAATGACATGAGGGTGAATAAATGATAACAGGATTTTCATTTTTGACTAAACTAGTTCTATAACCAAGATCGATATTCCAAATTCAATCCATTCCTCGCTTTCTTTTTATGTCACTCTGAACTTGTCATGTCAGTTTGTATGACTTCATTTTCAGCAGCTCCCCTTTCACCAAGTCATCTCACGTCTTTTCAATGTCAGACAATGACCTCAACAATAACTGTAACTCATTTTGTTCTGAGGATGTGATGGTGGGTCCTCGGGAGGGCTGTGTGTTCAAAGCATCGATCATTACATGGCGGGCATGACTGGTTCTCTTCAGCCACTCTTAGCTGTCTAGCTCTGACGCAGTCTGCTTCACCCACACCTCTATGGGCTCATTAGACTCGTTTTATCTGGTCATTTACATACGAAGCAGACTGAGTGTATGGAGTCCGTCTGCACTAGCTAGATTTAAAGAGACACCTTGGGTTCACGAGGGCCAACCGGAGAGCAGGTCCATCAGAGAATGCCTCTCAGGAGGCCAAGACCATGACGGACCTGCTCTGGAGAGCCAATGAAACACGTTTCTCACTTCCTATTGAAATCCTGCCCTCCGTTCCATGATTTAATACTCAATTCATTATTAAAATGTGCTTAAACGGTAGGCTGGCTTACGTGTTTTAGGATTTCAAATTAGATGTTTAACTGAAATATCTACATATTTAAACTAAATATTTATATCAAACTATTTATCAAGTTAAATATTCAATTAAATATGTATATTAAAATGGATATTTTATTAGTTTTTTTAATTTAATATTTATCTATCCACAAATGAAATATGAAATTATATATAGAATGAGAACAGGACCTGTTCTCCAGTTGGCCCTTGTGAACCTGAACTGTCTTTTTAACTGAAACACCATATATTCAAATGAAAATTTTATTTTATATATATATATATATAACAAACAAATAAAATATAATGTTTAATATAAATATTTAAATAATATTCACTTTATTATTTTTATTTAATATTACTATCTAATATCTATCTATCTATGTATATTAGTGCTTTCAGTCGGTTAAAAAATTAGCTAATTAATCACACTTTTATTTT
This sequence comes from Sinocyclocheilus grahami, assembly GCF_001515645.1. Classification (NCBI taxonomy): domain Eukaryota; kingdom Metazoa; phylum Chordata; class Actinopteri; order Cypriniformes; family Cyprinidae; genus Sinocyclocheilus; species Sinocyclocheilus grahami. The sequence continues at coordinate 649,807 of NW_015505446.1, read as the reverse complement.
AATTAATCACGATTAATCCCACCTAACATTAAAGTTTTTAAATATACTTTTATATTGCAATAATTTCACATTCAATCTTCAAATTAATGTAGAAACAACATAAAGACATCATATTTTTTATATTTGTTTAAAGGCATCTTTTTTATGACTGAAGTATCACTGATACCAATACTAATGATGTAAATATTCCCCCTAATATTTAATCATTGACTATAGCCATTCAACGTTACAGTATACCTGAGAGCTATCAAATTGAACATTTATTAGACTTTAAAAAAACAACTATCTTCACATAAACCCATTATAATAAATGTCATATTTAGCCACCTGTTCCCTTCAATAAGTAGGAAATATACAGAAATTGAATAAAGTTGTCAAACACTAAACTCTAAACTAAATATAGATGAATCCTTAAAGCTACAGGAGTCGTTGATTTCCTCTTTTTTCTTTTGTTCTTTGATGAACAGACATCACAGCAGCTGGGTTAATAGGTTATTTAGGTGCTGTTTCTTTAAGAGCTGCCGCTGCTGAAAATGTCGCGGATCTGACACGCATCCTATTTTCTCACAACACTTTACCTTTTCTGACCCACTTCAGGTCTTAAAGTCTCTACTAATGAGCTGACGAGTTCAATCGGTTCCCCCTAATATTTAATCATTGACTATAGCCATTCAACGTTACAGTATACCTGAGAGCTATCAAATTGAACATTTATTAGACTTTAAAAAAACAACTATCTTCACATAAACCCATTATAATAAATGTCATATTTAGCCACCTGTTCCCTTCAATAAGTAGGAAATATACAGAAATTGAATAAAGTTGTCAAACACTAAACTCTAAACTAAATATAGATGAATCCTTAAAGCTACAGGAGTCGTTGATTTCCTCTTTTTTCTTTTGTTCTTTGATGAACAGACATCACAGCAGCTGGGTTAATAGGTTATTTAGGTGCTGTTTCTTTAAGAGCTGCCGCTGCTGAAAATGTCGCGGATCTGACACGCATCCTATTTTCTCACAACACTTTACCTTTTCTGACCCACTTCAGGTCTTAAAGTCTCTACTAATGAGCTGACGAGTTCAATCGGGTGTGTTAGATGAGGGAGACAGTGCTGGGCTGCTCCAGGATAGTTATGAAAACCACTGCATTTCAGAGACATATCCTTAAATGTAACTCATAAATAACAAATACTTACATGCATGCACAGTTTTAAGGCAGCTTTAATCGCCTTTTTGCTAACTTCATGACTTAACTGACGACATAACTATGACATTGCATGCTTTAATATGAAATGATATAGGCTACAGCGCTCGCCACCACAGGACAGGACAGGAAAATTGTTTTTTTACTGACATATGGCCTGACAATATCTCATCTGACCGCAGTTCACTGTTGTTCTACTGAAGCTCCCTTGTCACCTGTACCTTTTCCGTGCTTGTTGACTATATATATATATATGTTTATATACGTATGTGGACCTGTTTTCCGGTTGGGCCTTGTGAACCCAAAGTGTCTCTTTAGATCTTTCTAGGGCAAATGGACTAGACTGATGTTCATAATTTCTCAAAAAATCTTCAAATACACATATACATTAGCATGGTTATTGTAATGTTGTCCACAGATTTTTATCGATGGTGTGCTTGTTCAGTTTTGAGCAAACAGTCATATGGCTGGCACATATACACAGCACAGCCAGCTGTCATTTGCAAGGCCACCTGGGAAACATTTTCAACTACCCCCACCACCTGCCTCGCTGTCCCCTTTTGTCCATCAGCCCTCCCCCAGTCATCCTATCATTCAAACTGTCACCGCTATTGATCATGCAATCCCTCCAGCCCGGGCTTAATACAATAATACAATCCCTTAAGAACAGCGAGCAATAGACAGTCACATGATATTAACTCATATACTGTATGTGCTTTAAACAGACATTCAACATTATCTGCCGGTATGTTTCTCTCATGATGTAATAGTTTTTATGCTGAGCTCCAGATTTTGCTGGAGGTAAAGATGCCTGAATCCAGAGTGTTGAGCACAAACCTCAGAGTGATCCTGACTCAGTTGAAGAACCCCTGTCTGTGTCTGTGTTATTGAATCACCTTGGCTTTTGCCTGCCAGCTTTGATATTTGTATGATTGAGGTGAGACACATCCTGGGGCATTCTGTGCGGTCTGGTCAACATGATAGCGCTACGATAAACCTCTTTCTTTTGTCCTTTGCAAAAACGCTTCAACTTGCAGTTGGAATGTAAAAAGGAAATCTGTTATCAGTCACTTCATATGTGCAAAGTAACCTTCCGCATATGGCATAAGCTATATAAACAACAAATTTAAAAGTAAGGCAAATTTTAAATATTGGAATTATATATTTTAGTTTTAGAATTAAAGTATATAATTTATTAAATTCATTAATAAAACAAAAAAAATAATTATTATATTTAATTACTAAATTAATAAATTTATTAATTTAATAAAATCAATATTAATTTTTTTACATTGAATGTTTTATTTTATTAATGCATATATATATATATATATATATATATACAAATTTTTTGTTAGAATTTATAATTGAAAAGAAAAAAAATATATATAAATATTATAGGGATGCCCCGATACTGCACTCCTGTACTTGTACTCATACTCATTAAAATGCCCCGATACCAAAAGCCTCTACCACACAATGTGAATAGTGCTGTGTCCAGACATAAAATTGTATTGTTGTTGAAGGCCATGTCGTGAAGGCACTGTGTGATTCGTTGTGAAAGCGAAACTACTTTGTTTGGCCTTCCAAAAGAGGACGATATCTGCTTCGTCATGCCTGGAGCTGATCCGTGCTGGTTGCTGAGGAAATACATCAACTTTGCACTGTGGATCGCCGGATCGGCTTTCACCGTGGGTGAAGCGGAGTCCAGCCCAGGGTCGTCACATGTGGTTGCCGCAAGCCCACCGGCCTCTCCTTCATCGAATCCGCCGCCTCTGCTCACTCTAGCCCTCCGGCCGTTCCTCACTTTATCCCCCGGCCTCTGCTCACTCTAGGCCGCCGCTGCTCACCCCACCGTGTGTGACGCTGTGTTTCGTTGTGAAAGCGAAACTACTTATAAATCCATTTTGATTAATTTGAGTAAAAATGTGTTTTCTTTACCAAGAAAGTGGCAAGATGAAAACCACTATTTTCTGTTTAAAAACTTTCACATAGCATCTATAGGCTATAATAACATAAAAAATTCAAATCCAGATTTTGATTTTCAAAAATTTATTATAAAATGTTATTATTTTTTTCCCTAAATGCAATAAATCCATGACACTTTTTTTTTCTTCAAAATGCAATAATCCATTGAATCAATATAAAAGTTATTTTTCATATCGAAACTGTTGAAAATACACAACATAGTAAGTTGATCCACATATGACAGCCTCTGAACTTGGTCAATACATATCTTAAATGCAGGCACTGGACTAAAAATACATTCAATCAGTCATCACTCCCAAAATGAATTCAGCGGGTCATCTTGTTAATGCTATAAATTAATTACAACAATAAAAGAAAATTTCATCACGAACAACAATATCCCATTAAACCACAGAAATTCCAAAATGACATTTCCCTTACATTCGACTTCCAAAAGTGCATTCATCTTTGCCATGTTACATTTATTTAGTTGATTAGTACTATAGCCTACGCTGTATTAACAAAAACATTAATGGCATTAATAAAAACACTTACACTGACAAGCTACACAATATCACGTTCATAATCGAATGTGACTCGTTCATGCGATTATGAACGTGATATAGCAGTGATCTATGGCGCTGTGTATTAAATTCCGCTCCATCTGAAAGCACATGATGGAGATTTACTATTAATCACAGAACCGGCTTTACTGATGAGATGCACATGACAATCACATGTGATTTATCGTGCAGCCCTAAGTTTGTTTGTTGATCACAAAGTACAAAATAGATGAGGAAATCTAGGAAGCCGGGTGTATTCAAAGCGTCGCCATTACTGTCTAGAGTAATGTCTTTGTTTGTTTGTTTTTTTATTAAACTTTTTAAAACTTTTAAAATAATATATTTGTTAGATATATTTTTCCTTCTCAGTGAAAATCTAGAATAGAATAAAGAATAAAGTGACATTCATACAATTTTAACCATTTTAACCAGTTGTCCAAATACTTTTTGAGGCCAGTGTATCTAAGTGTACAGTGTATCCAGGATTGAGATTTTATGGTCTATTATTTATTTATGATTTATTGTTGAATCAGAGCGCAGCTTGTGTGGATTGAGGACAGCTGCTGAGTGCATGAACGAGTGTTTTTAAGTGTGACATTTGCCTCCTGTCCTCATCCTAGAAGGTTATACCTCTTTCTCTCCAGACAAAGAAACTCCCCTCCAAAAAAACGTGTACAACAAAACTCATCAGGCTTACAAGAAGCCGCTGACTTGCCAGATGAATTCCAGCTCATACCATCACTGATTAGGTGCCAATTCCTGCCCGTACTGAGCGACAGATAACCTGCAGTTCCTTCCCAGAATTGATTTGATTCTGAAAGTGCCATGAAATTCTGCAAGGATGTTAATGGCACGACTTGCTCTGGAGCGTTTGATAAAGAAAATCTTACTTGAAGGGGAAAAGCTAAACTGCCAAGGCCATAAAGTCTGCCAGAGTGAAGACATTAAACACTCAAATCACAGGTCAGCTTTATGATGTTTCGCTGCAAATGAACAACCTGAGGTGATTATAGTGTGCAGCTTTGGATTACAGGTTTGCTGCTCAGAGAGTATGAATGTATGGGGAGCCGTATACCACAGGCTAATTGATTGTGCCTGCACCCCGATTGGTTCCCTGCAGTGTTTACTGGCCCACCGCAACAAAAGAACAGGCCGACTCCTGCATCTTCAGTCAAGCGATACGCTGAGTTTCAGCTCCAAGGGCGCCACCTAATGAAAGAAAAAAGAGCTGCAAACCTGTTTAATTAGATAAATCACTTTGAGGCACAGCTGTAGAAGAGTGTGTCTCTAGGCTGTGGCGCTTTACAGCAGGGAATGCAGTTCATTTTTCATGCACCATGCCTGCTATGTCTAGAGAAAAGGATTTCGCTAAGATAGAAATCTTGAACATGCAACCGCATTTGAAACCCATGAAATAAGAATAAACTAACATTAATATTATTAATGTATTCAATGAAAAAAAGTATAGTATAATTGATTTTATCTATCAGGAATAGATTGGATTTTTTTTTTAAATAGGAAAGACAAAAAATGGGATCTATTTGACTTTGGTTGATTGATTGATTGATCATCTAACCCTCATTTAAATGTCAAGTTTTAAAAACACTCTCATTACACTGTTAAATGTAATCTTTCACAAATTTCAAAATTAATAACTATTTTCATAATGTTGTGATGTTTAAGTTCACTTTGTACCATTTAAAACTGTTGATTTTAGTTTTCAATGTTTTATTTTTTTATCTTATTTAAAGTAATATAGCCATTGATAATCGGTTATCAGCTACATCTTTGAAAAATAATAATCATATCTGACAGAATTTCAATAACGCTGCATCATTTCCAAGAACATATACTGTATTAAGAATGTATGTTGATTCATTTGATATTGATTCAAGATTTATTTATGTTTTTGTAATCCTACATTATTGTCTTTTTTGCAGTACTTTGTGGAGCTCCGCCCTCCGTGGACAACGCTTTCTTGATTGGTCGGAAGCGTTCGCATTATGACATACACTCTGTAGTGCGTTACCAGTGTGGTGACGGTTTCCTCCTGCGCCACATTCCCACCATCAAGTGTCGTGCCAATGGCAAATGGGACCGACCCAAGATCATCTGTACGAAGTGTGAGTACCCCGATTTTATTCTCTAAATGTCAATATCGAGAACCAAATAGCCAGATTCATTCACATTTTTTTTGTATCCTCAGCAAGGAGATCTCACCGCTACAGACGCCACCACCACAAGTCCCACCACGAGCGCAGAAAGCACAAGAGGCACGGTTCAGGTGGTCATCGAGGTCAACAGGAGGGTCACGGCCATTTCTAACCAAATAATCCCCTCCTTTCGGCCAGCCTTTCACCTAAACCTCCTTATCTTTGATATCCGACAGCTTTTCACCTTTCCCCTTCTCGTCTGGCTCAGTCTACCCTCTTTATGATCAGAGGGGGCACTGCTGGACCTCACAAGGACTATAACAATTTTACTTTTCGGTCTCTTTATCTGTTAATGTTACATCTCATTTTAGTGGATCCATCATGAAGAAAGTTCTTTCGTGCATTCAATGTAGAAAATACTCTAGGTAACTGTTTATGTATTTTTACATAAGCATTAATTGAGCGGGTGGGTTGGTAATACATGTAAATATTGTATTTCATTTCAAAATGCAGGATCAAATCAAATCAGCCAGGAAATGCTTGGGATTGGTTAGCTTATGCAGTATTTCTTGACCGTTTTGACATTGGTTTGCTCTTTGTAAGACATTAACCTAATTTATACATTATTTCTGAGTATTTATGTGTTTTGAGTTGAGCGGAGTGGTGTTCATCTGGATTTTACATGAAAATTAAATCGCACTCATGTCATTCCAAACCCGTATGATTTTATTTCTTCCGTCAAACACAAAATGACATGAGCGACTGGCAGCAGGAGATGTCAAGTTTAAAAATGGTGAAAAACACCATGAAAGTAGTTGTGCACTGCACTTGACGTCTTCTGAAACCGTACAATTGATTTGTGCGTAAAACAGACTGAAGTTATGTATAATCAAAAGTTGTTATTCTATTGTAGCTTTCACAGAAACATGACATTTAATCTCATTGATGTCAAACTGGCAACTTGATGACGAACAAGATTTCAGATCTATGTTAGTTTGCTTTTTTTGTGAATAATCGTTTAATTCTTGCATTTTCAAGTCTCAAGTCTAGTTTATTTATAGAGCACTTTCCACTACAAGGCAGACCAAATGACTGTACAGTTAAAAAAATACAAATAAAAATAAGAAAATAACAAAAAGACAAAAATCAATAACAGAAAAAATTTAAGAAAACAACAACATCAAAGAGAAAATAAAACAAAGTACAACTTTCACCAAATTTCAACAAGTAAAAGTCATAGAGAACAAGTATGTTTTCAAACGAGATTTAAAAATGTCAATTGAAGGTACAGATCTGATGTCAGGTAGAAGGGTATTCCACAGTCTTGGACCAGCAATGGAAAATGCCCGATCCTTTAGTTTTCAGGCGGGTTTTCGGAATTGAGAGTAGTAAACAATTAAGTGATCTTTGAGGTCTACAAGAATTCATATGAATCAGATTCATAATATATTCTGGGGCCATACCATGGACAGCTTTATCGACGTAGAGCAACACCTTATAAAGAATCTGATATATAACTAGAAGCCAGTGCAGCTTTTCCAAAACTAGTGTAATATTGTTTTCTTTGTGCTAGTGAGGAGCCTTGCAGCTACATTCTGGACCAATTGCAATTTTCAAATAAGAGATTGGCTTACTCTCAAATAAGGTGCATTACAATAATCCAAGCAGGAGGAGATAAATGGTAATCTCAAGATCAAAAGATTAAAGAAAAAAATATAACATTTTTGCAATAGTCCTCAACTGAATAAAGCAATTTTTCGCCACACATTTAATCTAATCATCAAATGTTAGTGCTAAGTCAAAGATTACGCCCAGATTCCTTATTGCCTTAAGGGCAGCAAGAATAAAGAAAACAGAATAGGCCCCAAAATGGAGCCCTTAGGAACTCCACAGTCAATAGAAACTAGTGTAAGAGAATTCCCCAAACCTCACAAAAAAGAAGAAAGCCATTTTAAAACAGTCCCTCGCGGGCCCACAACATGCTCTAATTGCTCAATGAGAACATCGTGATCTATTAAATCATAAGCTGCACTAAGGTTGAGCATAAATAAAGCTCCTCAACTACCAGAGTCCCCAATGAGTAACAAATCATTGGTAACCCGTAATTAAGCTGATTCGGTGCTATGTCCTGCCCTGAAAGCAGACTGACAAACATCTAGCACATCATTCTTAGCCAAAAAAGAACTCAACTGTGTTAGAACCAGGGTTGCAAAGGGGTGGAAAATTTCCGGTAAATTTCCGGAAACTTTCCAAAAATTGCTGGAATATACCAAAAAATCCTGGAAAGTTTCCAAAATTTCTGGAATATTTCAGAAATTTACTGGAAATTTTCCACCTTTTTGCAACCCTATTTAGAACCACTTTGTCCAATATTTTTGAAATACGAGGCAGCTTTGAAATTGGCTAGTAATTTGTGAAATCCAAAGGATCCAAAGCAGACTTCTTGAGAAGATGCTGAACAGCTGCTTGCTTAAGATGTGATGGAAAAATACCTGTAGAAAGACTACAATTCACAATTGATGCAATACTGGGTCCAATAAAATCAGCTGTCTCACCAAGCAAACGTGAGGGCAAAACATCACAACTGGATGCTGAATGTTTCAATCTAGCAATCGAGTTTGTGTTTCCTCACACAAACTTATCAAATATATCGAGAAGAAGAATATAGCACACATATATTCATGCAAACCACTTTTATGATATTTTTCTGGTGTGTTTTGTCATTTTAGGAGCTGTTACAGCCCCAGTTTCCACTGGAAAAGAGCAGCTTGGACACTGCAAAGTATCTTATTTTCTGCTCCACAGACAAAAGAAGGTAATACGGGTTTGAAACGACATGAGCGTAAATAAACGATGACAGATGTTTCATTTTTGGGGTCAAACTATTCCTTTAAGTTCTTAACAGCCTTTAACTAGTTGTTACGCAGATATATTTCAACCCTTGTGTAAAGATTTCCTATCTTTCAGAGGTATTGACTTTGAGTGACTTGACAAGAATTAATTAGATGAAATGTGCCACTGTAAAATCCCCCCTACTTGTGGTCCCTCCATCTGTTATTGATGGTCTGTGTCATGATCTCTCACTTTCTCACCCACAGAGGAGAAATTGTCCTGTCAGAGCCTGTCGGCGAGAAAAAGAGCGAGAATTAGAGGGAAGGAAAGAGAGGTTCGACTTGCTAGTCTTAATTGCACTTGACCTCATATACGCCATAGCAAACCGAGCTGGTGACAAGGTACTTTTAACAGCCTTGGGGGTCGTTGCACCCATAATTAGCTTCTCGAAGTAGCACACTTAAGGAAGCAAAACATCACAACTGGATGCTGAATGTTTCAATCTAGCAATCGAGTTTGTGTTTCCTCACACAAACTTATCAAATATATCGAGAAGAAGAATATAGCACACATATATTCATGCAAACCACTTTTATGATATTTTTCTGGTGTGTTTTGTCATTTTAGGAGCTGTTACAGCCCCAGTTTCCACTGGAAAAGAGCAGCTTGGACACTCTGCAAAGTATCTTATTTTCTGCTCCACAGACAAAAGAAGGTAATACGGGTTTGAAACGACATGAGCGTAAATAAACGATGACAGACGTTTCATTTTTGGGGTCAAACTATTCCTTTAAGTTCTTAACAGCCTTTAACTAGTTGTTACGCAGATATATTTCAACCCTTGTGTAAAGATTTCCTATCTTTCAGAGGTATTGACTTTGAGTGACTTGACAAGAATTAATTAGATGAAATGTGCCACTGTAAAATCCCCCCTACTTGTGGTCCCTCCATCTGTTATTGATGGTCTGTGTCATGATCTCTCACTTTCTCACCCACAGAGGAGAAATTGTCCTGTCAGAGCCTGTCGGCGAGAAAAAGAGCGAGAATTAGAGGGAAGGAAAGAGAGGTTCGACTTGCTAGTCTTAATTGCACTTGACCTCATATACGCCATAGCAAACCGAGCTGGTGACAAGGTACTTTTAACAGCCTTGGGGGTCGTTGCACCCATAATTAGCTTCTCGAAGTAGCACACTTAAGGAAGAAATAAAATAAGGATGGCTACCAATAGGTGGGATGAGGATGAAAACAAAGAATCCAGATGGTGCGATATCACATACAGGTTAGATGTTAAAAGTGCTCATGGGGAAATTTCAGAGGCAGTGATACCTCCAGCACTAAAGATCAGGAGGTTAAAAAGGAAAGGCTCATGCAGAAAAAAGCCAGTTGAGAGGCAGCATTTGGCCTTCTGTTCTCTTTAGAGCAAAATATGTGGTCTGGGCTCACTGTGGTTTCCAAAAGCACACTTTTTTTCTTCCCTACCAGGTGCGTGTCCTGTTTTTCAAAGAGTACTGCGACTGCTGACTCAAAAATGAGCACTGCTCCTTATTCTCTGCCCTCTCTTCCTTACCTTAAAAAAGGGCAGACTCTTTCTTTTTTTACACCGCATTTCTCTAATGCTGGGGTTTGTGTATGCTTATCTCTCCCTGTTCCTCTCTCAATTTCCCCGTGAGATTGCAAATGTAGCCCAGTTTTCCACCCACTTCTTTTCAACATCAGCGTTGCCTCTTCTTTCCTTCTCTACCTTTATCCACCAGTTTTTAATGAAATAGCCCAAAATTCAGAGAGGATGAAAATCCAATTTGTCTTAATATCTGAACAATTCATCTTTTTGTTCCAAGAAAACTTAATTAATGTTGAGGTTATTGGCACTTATTTCTGATAAAGCAATTGACTTCACGAAAAGGATTATTTTATTTTTGAAGTTCAGTCAAAACCAGAGGAATGTGTATTTGTAATAAATTCACTTACTTAAATTGCTATAATTTTGAAGTATAATTTATGATTTTTATTCATTTAATAATTTAATTTTGCATTATTTGTATTATATGTACTGTATATATGTGTGTTGATCATTTATTTTGAGAATTTAAAAAAAGATATAAAATATTATTTAAGTATTTGCATTTCGGTAATAGTAATTTCAAAGGAAAGTGTGGTTAATTTTCTTGAAATGCAAAACAAAATCTACATCCTTAAAGCAAAATATCAACTTTTTTTCTTTTGATTTTCGGGTGAATAATGATCTGTTCTGGGCAGGTTTCGTACAATTCATTCTAATGCCCATGCATGATTTGCATCGAACCAGTGTTATGCAATTTGTCTGTCAAAACTGCAGTCTCGTTCTGATACCCAGTATCCTAATAATCCATATTAGCTGCTAATGTACCTTTATATCACACTAATAGCTCTTTACAGCCCTCAGCTGAGGCTAGCGAAGGAAGGCAGATGGCTAACAATGTGGCAATGTAATTGCGAGCCTTGATTATGAAAATGAACCTCTAAACAAAGAATGTTCACAGCTGTCTTTTAGCAGGCATTCTGAAGAACTATAAGAGGCAGCTGCAGGATTTTCTTGTGGCAAGTTTTCTGACTAATTGCCACAGAGCAATTGCTGTCCCAGAGGTTGTTAGGCTAGCTGCGCCACCCCTTTGTAGCTACATTCGTGGAACATATTCTTATTTAGGCTTGTTTGCATGACTCATTCAGCCAGATTTGTCGAGTTTCTTGCAAACAGAATATGCAAAATACTTTCGCACTAGTCTCCGACGCTTTGTTTGTTATCTGCCGCTGCAGCCAAGAATGGCATTTTTCCATTTACTCCATATTGATACAATGCTCACGTTGTATCGAGATGTTAACCTTGTTCTTTTCGTATTTACATGATTGTTGGAGGTAAAGAGGAACCTGCAGAGGTGAGACAGGAGCACAATGTCCTCTGTTTAATCAGGACTGCAGGTAACACGCCACATCCATCATCACCTTCCGGACTATCGCGGAAAGAGTAGCACATTTGAATTTTTAGTGTGTTATCTTCGTCTGTTGAAAATGTCTTTGATTGGACGGTGTCAGAAAGGGAATTACCATGATAAAGAAGCCAGTTCAGCCACCGGTGGCAGTGGGGATTTTTCTGGAAATCACTGCTGCTTAGTATATTTAACCCAAACCTCCGGCTTTCCCTGTTCACCTAAACCGTGCTTACATAGTCTGCCCTTTACCTCATATAAATCTCTACTGGCACATAATCTTATCTGTAAATTCCATCCCAGCCGGCTGTCTTATCATTACAGACAACTTTGTCATGCACGTGGTTCTTTTGATGATAGCACTGTTGGAGAGGACCTTAAAGAAGACTCTATGATACCGATTAATATGGTTGGGTCTTTAGATTTACAGTACATTAATATCAATTTGGACTATGAGGTTCCAGGATTTTTGTTCCTCTTATGAATATGTTTATCTGAATTTTTGTTTACTTTTCAGAAACAAGCATTTGAGACTTTTCCTGTATATTTGAAAGCTCTTATTTCTATTTATTTATTATTTGTTGGCTTGAAGGGCACCCTGGCGTTATTAATGACCCAGCATTCCCTGCTGTTGCAAGCAGTAAATTCATTCCTTTGGCAGTAGCAAAACATCCTTGTGACAAAACCATAAAATCTTTTGACGCCACTCCCCAGCTCGGTGATGTACATACTTCTTGATGTGTTCTTCTCATATTTTTATGAATGTATTTATTTATTTTTCACTTTTTAAAAATGAAATCTGGATGTGTTTGTTGCTTAGAGTCCCTGGACCTCAGTCACACAGGCTAACTCTCCATTCTCCGAACCTAGGCAGAAAACAATACTGCTGCTACATCAAACATCAAACACCATCTTCTACATTGAGATACTGTTGTTTTTTTAAAGCATTTCCTTTACCGGGATGACCCGAGTCAGGCTGTGTGAATGTGGTCCATGTGTGTTATTCAGTATTTATTGATGTTCTTATGAATTCTAGTTCTGTCATTGTATTATATTCTTTACCGAACAAGTGGTCAATTAAAAACATTGGATGGGATCGGTAGTACCGTTGAATTGGTCATATATTTTGCAGTTGTTTTTATTGCAAATTACACATTATTATGGGTTTTTGTCATTAACTAAATAGTTACACCTCAAAAATGTTGTTCCAAACCTGCATGACTATTTTCTCCGTAGAACACAAAAGGAGACATTTTGAAGAACGTTTATGCTGCTCTTTTCCATACAATTTACGTATATAGTAACCAAGAAAGCCATCAGGTTTGGAATGACATGAGGGTAAGTGATGCTAGAATTTACATTTATAGATGAACTATCCCTTTAAGATAAAGTTTTAACAAACGTAGACCCTTAAACAACAGGTAATCATTAAAACTCAAGGGCCTTACAAGTTACAGATAATTTTATGGTCATCAATAAAATTTGAAGTAGTTTGGTTTAACCAGGATAGATTTGTCAGCATCTTATTTGCTGCCACAATCTTTTTTGTTTTGTTTTGTTTAATCTTTCATTTTCCCTCCATCAGTGGGCTCAGGTTCTTATCCATTGACTCACAAGAAGTGTGTGGTGAATAATTCATACACACCGTGTATCTCTGACTACCTCTGCTTTATCTGTTCATGTCAGATTCAAGGTCTTTGATGTTCCATCCTCGCACTGAGGAGCGAGACATTGTAAATATTCCTGTATCTGCTCCTGTATGGAGCTATGATTCTCACGTTTAATAAACAGGCGAGATCAAGACTCAGAAGAGCACGGAAATGCAACAGAACAAGGTGTTAGTCAGGCAATATCAAAGATTTTTATTCATCCAGACATACAATTTAAAAATGAATTACTTGTGTAATGAAAAAGCACCCTGTTGAGATCAACCGTTTCACCTCAAAGAGGTCGAATCTTTCCATAAGCGCAGCTCTTAAATGTACAGTTCACCCCAAAATGTAAATTATGTCATTATTTACGAACCTACATGTTATTTTTTTTCCACAAAGGGACAGTTCATAGCTCAGAAAATACAAATGTGTGGTCCATGTGACTTATTCACTATATTCCAAGTCTTCTGAAGTCATACAATAGTTTTATATGAGGAAGAGGATTTAAAAGCATATTTCAATCATGACAACTCTCGGAACATTTTAGCATGGTGATGTATATATGACAATGTTAATGTATTTGGTCTTGGCGGAACAGATCTGCTACGCTGCTGCTGAATTGCTGCTGCTGTTGGTTATTGCTGTAGTTGTAGATTATTGCTGCTGCTGCAAGCAAGCACAGGAACTTGCTACTGCCAATGCATATGGCGAGACGGTGCCATGAGTATTTAAGACATACTGCTGCTGCACAAATAGCATATAAAATAACCCATAGCAGATCTATACAGGTGGAGCTGGGGAAGGTGGAGGGTTTCAGAGAACTCTGAAAGCGCGCTGCAGGAATCTCAAGTGAATGCTAGCCAGCCATATAAATGCAAGGCAGTAAGCTCATTGGCTGCATATGCAGCATGAACCAATCAGTTTGTGCCAAGTCGTTTAATTCTCTGAATATCATCAGTTACGTTAACATCCCGTCAGAATGCGCCATCTAGAGTTTCATGACTGAACTATATATTTCATCCAAATATGAAAATTGTCATAATTTACTCAGCCTCAAGTTATTCCAAACCTATAAGACTTCCAGTCATCTTCAAATCACAAATGAATATATTTTTAATGAGACCTGAGAGATTTCTGTTCTTTTATATATACAGAATATACAGAATTTTCATTTTTGGGTAAGTTGCTATGCCTTGGAAAAGAACAAAGTGAACTCACAAAAGTTCAGCAATATACCAATTTTCTATGTGATCATGTTAAAAAAACAACATTGTTTGGGTTTAAAATAACGTGAGGGTGAGTAAATGACAAAATATAAATTTTTGGGTGCACTCTTCCTTTAAATTTATTAGGCCAGTTTAACCGTTAAAACTCCATGAGCTACTCTGATTTGAATAAATTCCAAGCTACTTTAATTTCGCAGCTGTAGTGGGAGATCTTTCTGCCCAGCTGATCTGCATGTGATAGACTCTCGCGGTGTTCCAAGGGCACGCTGTCCTCATTAGACACCAAGCTGTGGAATCTAGTTAGTGTTGCTCTTAAGATGACCTAGGCATTTTTCCAACTGCAAAAACACATTCCTGTTTTACTGTGGAGCTTTCTTTTGAACCAGTTACTATTCTTGGAGGGATATGAATTTGAAGAAGCATAAGCCCACTTTTTTTCGTCCAATAACTTTTTCGCTGACTGAAGCTAAGTGTGCTAATAGCATCTGAATCGGATTTGCTTTCTCGCTGTAAACCAACAGCATTTTGAAAAATTGTGACAGGCAACTATTTTCACACTCATTCGGGAAATGCATTTATTTTGTTGCCATATTAGCATCGTGAGTCAGTGTTAAGGTTAATTCCTATTCTTAACTTCATTTATCATTCCAGTAGGTAAATTGATGAATACACAAGGTCTGCTAAGCCTTTGCAATAGCCGCATTTAACAGGATAATGATGTTTGTGCAGATGGTGGCTGAGTCCTTAGCTGCTAATCGCTTTTTAAAGTACTGCAGGATGCAAAGCAGGCCAAAAAAATTTGTTGCAGACAAATAAAAACATCCTTCTGCTCAAGTCCATCTGGGCTGGTGAGTCCCAGTGTAACTTTGTTGTGGGTCTACGGTTGATGATCCGAAAATCTTCCTTCAGTAAGCAGCTTAGCGCATCTTCAGTTCAACAGGATTTCCATGCATTGGTGGCTTCGGACATAGCTAGTCTATCAGAGTCCTCTTACTTCTAGTCTCACTCCAATTGGGCGGTGCTGCCGTGCTTCAGGGAAGAGCTCAACCTTCATGGCTCGGAAGGACCACGTTTTAGTGTTTCATAAAGCCGGTTGTGGGTTTTATTGCTGTGGATATTGCGTCCAGTTCCCTGACTCAACCAGGGATGATGCATTCAGTCTGTGATACAGTTTTACTAAACAGAAGAAATGAACCAGAGAAGATGGCAGAGCCCCAAACACAGCTACATTACGTAATTACCACAGACCAGTGGTAGTTCAAACTTTGCCAGAGCAAACTTTTCCAGAAAGTTTGTTTTGGCAAGCTGTTTTTCGAATTCCAAACGAACTATGTTTTGGTCTCAGTTTGTTCGAAATGACATCACACTAGTTGGTTCTTCAATTTTGTTTGAAGTATATTGGGCCTTAACCCTAACCTCTAATCCCAAACTTTCAAATAATAACTTCCCTTTTAAAACCAGGCACATAGTTAATAAAGTTAAGCTTTGTTTTAGCATTGCTTTTAACTCTAAAACAAAATGCAAATCTAAAATGTCATTGGTTGATGCTAGGACCAACAAGGATTTTATTCCAAGTGTCGCTCCGTACTGTCCCCATAATGAGACACCTACTATAATCTTCTAAAATTGCATTTTGACATTACAGGTCAATTGTTGTGCATTTATTGTGTTAAAGCTTTAGTGTCTACATAATTCATTGCTTTAAACTTGTTGTAACTTTTGGGTTTAAAACTGTAGAGGCAGCTACAGTTTTGCCTCAAATTTTGACAGAAAAACCTGAAAGAGAACCATCACAACCTTTTTCTTCTGATGTGCAAAGGGTTGTTTGCCATATTAACCGAAAATGCTTAAGTGAATTCAAACTTCAAAAATCCACTTGAAAAATTATACTATTTTGGCATGCTGTTTTTAATTTCGCAGCTGTAGTGGGAGATCTTTCTGCCCAGCTGATCTGCATGTGATAGACTCTCGCGGTGTTCCAAGGGCACGCTGTCCTCATTAGACACCAAGCTGTGGAATCTAGTTAGTGTTGCTCTTAAGATGACCTAGGCATTTTTCCAACTGCAAAAACACATTCCTGTTTTACTGTGGAGCTTTCTTTTGAACCAGTTACTATTCTTGGAGGGATATGAATTTGAAGAAGCATAAGCCCACTTTTTTTCGTCCAATAACTTTTTCGCTGACTGAAGCTAAGTGTGCTAATAGCATCTGAATCGGATTTGCTTTCTCGCTGTAAACCAACAGCATTTTGAAAAATTGTGACAGGCAACTATTTTCACACTCATTCGGGAAATGCATTTATTTTGTTGCCATATTAGCATCGTGAGTCAGTGTTAAGGTTAATTCCTATTCTTAACTTCATTTATCATTCCAGTAGGTAAATTGATGAATACACAAGGTCTGCTAAGCCTTTGCAATAGCCGCATTTAACAGGATAATGATGTTTGTGCAGATGGTGGCTGAGTCCTTAGCTGCTAATCGCTTTTTAAAGTACTGCAGGATGCAAAGCAGGCCAAAAAAATTTGTTGCAGACAAATAAAAACATCCTTCTGCTCAAGTCCATCTGGGCTGGTGAGTCCCAGTGTAACTTTGTTGTGGGTCTACGGTTGATGATCCGAAAATCTTCCTTCAGTAAGCAGCTTAGCGCATCTTCAGTTCAACAGGATTTCCATGCATTGGTGGCTTCGGACATAGCTAGTCTATCAGAGTCCTCTTACTTCTAGTCTCACTCCAATTGGGCGGTGCTGCCGTGCTTCAGGGAAGAGCTCAACCTTCATGGCTCGGAAGGACCACGTTTTAGTGTTTCATAAAGCCGGTTGTGGGTTTTATTGCTGTGGATATTGCGTCCAGTTCCCTGACTCAACCAGGGATGATGCATTCAGTCTGTGATACAGTTTTACTAAACAGAAGAAATGAACCAGAGAAGATGGCAGAGCCCCAAACACAGCTACATTACGTAATTACCACAGACCAGTGGTAGTTCAAACTTTGCCAGAGCAAACTTTTCCAGAAAGTTTGTTTTGGCAAGCTGTTTTTCGAATTCCAAACGAACTATGTTTTGGTCTCAGTTTGTTCGAAATGACATCACACTAGTTGGTTCTTCAATTTTGTTTGAAGTATATTGGGCCTTAACCCTAACCTCTAATCCCAAACTTTCAAATAATAACTTCCCTTTTAAAACCAGGCACATAGTTAATAAAGTTAAGCTTTGTTTTAGCATTGCTTTTAACTCTAAAACAAAATGCAAATCTAAAATGTCATTGGTTGATGCTAGGACCAACAAGGATTTTATTCCAAGTGTCGCTCCGTACTGTCCCCATAATGAGACACCTACTATAATCTTCTAAAATTGCATTTTGACATTACAGGTCAATTGTTGTGCATTTATTGTGTTAAAGCTTTAGTGTCTACATAATTCATTGCTTTAAACTTACTTTTTGTAACTTTTGGGTTTAAAACTGTAGAGGCAGCTACAGTTTTGCCTCAAATTTTGACAGAAAAACCTGAAAGAGAACCATCACAACCTTTTTCTTCTGATGTGCAAAGGGTTGTTTGCCATATTAACCGAAAATGCTTAAGTGAATTCAAACTTCAAAAATCCACTTGAAAAATTATGCTATTTTGGCATGCTGTTTTACAATATTATGATTTGGAATGCCAAGAACAATCCAGGTCCACACCAGACGTTTACCATAACCAGAAGCAGCAAATATTTCATCTGTCACATTAAACATTTAAAAGTTGGGTGTATTCTGATTGGCAGATTCTGATTCACCAGCTGAAAAAACAAATTGTTATTGAGGTAATTCCAACTATATTGTTCCTCTGTGTCATTGTTGTTGTTATAGCTGTGGTGTGGATTTCCCTACTCTTATAGAATTAAAATGATTTATAATTACAGTTATCATCTTTGGTTTGAATGGCACTTAATTCAATTTGCATATGTTTAGGGCGGATAGTGTGCAAATTGAGATGCAATGTCTTTTTTGTTCATAGCTTACCTTGCCAGCATTACTGTTGCTAGAATCTAAACATTAAAATTCACTATGTTTCTTCAGGTAGAATAAACATTTATACCACATTTTGTGTTTTTAACACAAACTGGTCATGTAACTTCCTTTCCTTCTTGAGTTGTGGTAATTCCAACTATATTGTTCCTCTGTGTCATTGTTGTTGTTATAGCTGTGGTGTGGATTTCCCTACTCTTATAGAATTAAAATGATTTATAATTACAGTTATCATCTTTGGTTTGAATGGCACTTAATTCAATTTGCATATGTTTAGGGCGGATAGTGTGCAAATTGAGATGCAATGTCTTTTTTGTTCATAGCTTACCTTGCCAGCATTACTGTTGCTAGAATCTAAACATTAAAATTCACTATGTTTCTTCAGGTAGAATAAACATTTATACCACATTTTATGTTTTTAACACAAACTGGTCATGTAACTTCCTTTCCTTCTTGAGTTGTGTTCAAGAGCTCACTGTGAATAAATGCTTTAAACAGTTGCATTAACCTTCTGCCCCTTTTCCACTTCAGACTGAGTTCTGTCAACACAGACCGGCGAGCAAAAGCAGCATGTTCACTCTTGATCTGTACCTACAGCCACTTCCAATCGGAACAAATCAGCAGGATCCTTGTTCAAAGCTTACAGGGTCTAAACAAACAGCAAACGCTCACTGTTCACTGCTGGAGGCTTATTCAACAAAGCAGAGGCTTTGTATGCACTGACTCATTACCCACTGAAATAAGCCAATCAATGCTACAAACACTTCAGCCAATTACTATGTAAAGTATTATGTACATAATACAGCATTCTCAAAGTTTACACAAGCAGAATAGCTAGACATATTAGCTCGACAAGACTGGAGTGTTTGTGTGAAGGATGCAATGAGCCAAATCATACAAATATGTTAAATTTTTATAGCTGTTTGTTCCGAAAGTCTTGTCATTGAAGATACTTCAACCACAAATAAGCAACATCCATTCAGTCCACAATCAGTTTGGTCAACAAAAAAAAAATGTTCAGCCAGACCAGCAAAGCTTTTCTATTTATGTGTATGTAACTCCTCCGGTTCTACTCGCCTCACTCGCTCCAAGTGGGATTCAAACCGACGTTTCCAGCATGGGAGGTGGGTGTGCTAACAAGGACGCCTAAAGACCGCAGCCTCTAGTGCCAGTCGCTAGTGCACCTCTTAAAATCAGGGGAGTGAGGTTTACCCACAGAGCTCTTACTAGCTTACACTTCACCCCCTAAACCTCACTTCCAATCCGGGTCACGGCACCAATGTAACCCCTCCAGTTCTACTCGCCTCACTTGTTCTGAGTAGGATTCAAACCGGAATTTCCAGCATGGGAAGCGAGCATGCTTACAAGGAAGCTAAAGACCACTGCCTCTAGTGTCAGTCGATAGTGCGCCTCTTGAGATCTGGGGAGTGAGGTTTACCTGGACAGCACTCATAGCTGGTCTTCTATGTGATTAACACTGTCTTAACCAAGGGGTTTTTTTGGGAGGCGCGTCTTTGTTAGCTCCAGCTGAGATGGGAATTCTAACAGATAGATTAACACATAGCACAGCATTTTCAGAATCAGAATAGATGAAAAAATTATTTGACACCTTGTGCCTGGATACATGATGTCTGAGTGTTCAATTTTCACTTTGTTTTTTCCTGTCAGCAAGTAATAAATGAGACAAATATGGCACCTTTTGAGATCTGATTCAGTTCTATTTGCCCAAGAGAGCAATTTTTGTGTTTCTAAGAAATGCTATTGCTCCTTATGTACTGTTGGGAATTATGCATTCAAATTTACTACAGGATGCTACATTCAGCCAGAAATGCTGAGCATATAATAAAAGCTATCAGAATAAACAGCCTAATTTCATCAGTTTAACAAATGACTGTTGCTTTTCTTTGAAATTCATGAGGCCTCATTATAGTTGTTACTATAGAAATGTAAGGGTCACTTATGTGATTCTGGCAAAGCAACAAACATTTTCTCAAGTGTTTTGCAGACTGTAGACACAAAGCACAGCATCGCCGGGAGCTTGTGCCCAAGACAAACCAAAATAGCACTGTGCAGTTTGTTAGAGCCATATTCAGCTACCGTCATGGTTACTGGTGACATCAGGTTTTCCTTCCCTTTTTGTATCAGAGGCCAAGCTTTTGTGTTTACAAGCAAATTTGTTTAGAGAACTGACAGGCAAACACAAACAGGTAAATAACTTTAATCTAAAATGCATCATCATAGACAATATTGTGCAATACTGAACAAACAGTGCAATCAACCACTAAGAGGTAGTAAAGCAGCTGATGTAAGTCTGTCATTCACAATAATTTAGCTTTATCACTGTAATAAAAATGTCATGCCTAATTCTGTTATTGCTTGCAAGGTCATTCAAAATGTATCAAAAATGAGTGTCAAGTGTTATGTGCATAGTAATCGGCAAAGCTAATCAGTTTTGCTACTTGCTTAGATGGCAACAACTGTGAAAATTCATTTTAATAAGCAAGCTCGTTCATGCTAGCATCTGATGCAATTTTTGACCATTATCACTTTCTCATCATCAGGTCAGTAAGGGCTATTGCTAATGTGCTGCACTCATTATAAGGCTAAATTAGCTTTCCTACTTTCTTAGCGCTAATTAAAGTTGCTTTTGTCTTCACTGGGAAACAGCAAAATAAAAGAAATTGAAAACCTGAAGGCTAAGTTCTGTTTCCTCTGCATGCAGGGTATATTGTGAAACAATTAAGCTAATACATTGTGCCATATTATTGCCTAGTAATGTTTCTGAGGGAAGAATTTAGAGATGATTGGCACCTCATTTCAAGCAAGTAAGTGAAATTATACAAGCTCAAATATGCCCCGAGTTCAGCGCTACCCAAGCTGCCTAGTAGCCTAGCAGGTGTGCAAAAAACCTTGTCTGTCAAACATGGAAGCCATGATGCTAGTAACTAGTATTTTGCACTTTCAGATACTTCTGGTGCTGTTAGCCGGTTTGGTTATGGTTTCTTTAGGAGCCTGTGTTGACTGGACATCAGTGTTCCTACGGAAGCAGTAGACTCCGTAGAGGCGGAACTTCTTATCAGGGAAACCTAGGTTTCGGACACCGGGTTCTGGGCCCCCGCAGCGGGTCCGAGGATTGACGATGGGGTAACGAATGCTGCCATCTTCCACCCAGCCTGCCTCACACCGGTCCAAGAGCTGGATCTTCCATGCGGCATATAGTTGTCCAACCTTGGCAATCACTGCATCGTCACGTTGACATGCCTTTACCGCCTCGAGGTAGTTTACCTTCTTAAAACGTTTGAGGAAGTAAACACGTCCTGCAACAGAAACACAATTTTATGAAAAACAACAAAAGCTGTTAGAAGATTATACAACAGCTTGTCATAAATGTCTGAAACGCTGAAGTAGTAAAGAACATTTTCCAGTTGAATGCCGCAACATGTTCTGTCAGAAATGTTCATGAAATTCTTCCTTAAAGTAGATATTTCACTTTGGAAGGTCTGGAAATTTGGATCATTGTTTCAAAGCCTTCCTTGATCATGATGAAATAAAAATGCATTTTTGTTCAGGCCTGGCTGGGTGAGTCAAAAGAAACCAGAAAAAAGTAAAGGACAAAGAAAGAGACATTTTTAGACTGCCACCTGTTTTTCAGAAGTCATTCATTGATTTTTTTGTTTGTTTATGTGACTGCTGACTGTTAGGGCAGCACATTGTCTTATATTTCCCACTGGGCCATTCAGTAAATTTCCAGCAGCTGGTCAGTGTAGGGGTATTATTGAAAATTGCCCTAGCTATAAAGATTTCAAGACAAACTGTCCTCTCTAATAGCCCACTTGGGGACCAAAGAAAAGCCTTTTGGTTCTCAATGTCTTGACTGTAAGTGGGTCTGAAGAACTCGGAAAGTCTTGTGTACTCACCGGATCATACAGCACTTAGTAACAAATGGTCTGAACCAGGGCCAAATATACAGTTTTCTTTCTGATTACAAAATCAATTCAACTTTCAACTGTGCCTATTATTCCTGCATGGTCACAAAGTGACTTTGCACCCCAGAAGCTGTACTAAATCATAGTTTCCCTGAAATCTGATTTGATTTGACCAATTTTCCAGGAATTGATGCATTGCTCAGTATCAAACGGAAGGCAGTGAAAAGAGAAGCAGGAGGACCTTCTCAACAGGAACCTGGTCCAACAGCCTCAGGCCGGAAAAGATCGCTTAATAAGCAATCCCGCCCTAGGCAAACACTCACCGTTGTGGTTCGAGGTAAAGCAAAAAGCATCATAGCATTCGTCGTCTTTGTGCCTGTAGCCATAGTTGCGGACACCGGGAGGGCTATCCTTGCGGCCACATTGGTCTCGAGGTTGGGAGATGGGGTACTGGACCGAGCCATCCTCTAACCAGCCGGCATTGCACCAGTCCAACCCCTCAAGCCAAGCCTTGTGTAGTTGTGCATGGGAGGCCAGAATTGCATCTTGCTGTCGGCACACTTCCTCTGCCTGGTGGTAGTTCAGCTTGTAGCGTCCGGATGGAGGGTAGTATGGGAACACCACACCTTTGAAAATTGGTTTAGAGAAGTTGGCTCAGTAGAAATATGACACTTTATTCAATCTTAGTTACCACAATTAAGACCAGCTCCCTGACCTTCAAGGTCGAGATTGACAAATCCTGTGTCGTCCTCCATGTCATTGGTGACCTCACACTCATAACGGCCGTAGTCTTGCAAGGTGATGTTGTGAATAATAACTGAAGCATCTCCTGGCCCTGCCCGTTCCAGAGACACACGGCCACGGTAGGACCCAAATGCCTTCTGTTGTCGCCCCAGCTCCACAAACACGTCTTCAAACTGAAATGCATCGGAAACCTTTGTCCATTTGATGCGGATGCGGTTAGGGTCGACATCCTCTGGTTCATGGTGGTAACGGCAGGGAAGGGTGATAGTGCCACCACGATGAGTGACCACCTTACCTGGAGCAGTCTGGACTATCACTGCCCCAGTATCGTCCTCTAAGGAAAAAGAGAAACAAGTTTCTACTTTACGCTACATGAATTTAAGGTAACATTATCAGTGGGAATCAGTGCCATAACTGCCAAGTTCCTAGCACCATCCTCAATTTCAGAAACTTCAGGAGGGCCACATTCAAACTGAATTAGATTCAAAGTGTTGCAATTATATATTTGAATATGAATTACAGTTGAATTTTTGACATTGAGAATGACTGTCAAAAAGTGACCCATTTCACCTGAATTTACCCTATTTTTAACTAAAAGTAGAATCAAAAATAAGTAACGAACCCGCACACTATCAATACTTGCTAATTCTTAAACTAAACGCAACGTTTCGGTCCACTGACCTTCATCAGGCAAATGTATAGAATTAAAAACAAGACATAAGTTTAAGTTTTTGTGCTGAGTTTTCGTTGTTCCCATGCCTCTATCCTCGTTTCAGCTGTGCTGAGTTTACGTTGTTGTGCTGAGTTTACGTTGATTCCCTATTTTTAACTAAAATTTTCTTAAAGGTTTTGAGACTTTGCCAAATAAGGTTTGGGTGAAAATGAACGTTGTGGGACTGTGGAAAAGTAATTTGGTGGTTTTCTTTTTCATGCAGTTCATATGCAAATACGGTCATTTTCATTTCAAATATAGCCAAATCTTTCAGTATTCTTTGTGTTGCGTCCCTTTCAATTGATTGAACTTAACTGACATGTCACATCAGTCTAAAATCTGCATAGTGCATAAATATCCTTTAAGAGTGCCAATTGTAATGCAGATGCGGCCCACTTGCTGAGTACCTTAGCTTTACCTGTTGCACTAAAAAAGCATCTGATCTTAAGACCAGCTATAAGAAAATTGAATAACTATGGCATTAAAAAAGACATTGAAAATGCTTAAATCCTTCAGCTTTTCTTTTATTTCCCACAATATCCTTTGCTTTTGTCTGAAGGCTGTTCAAAGGCACTTGAAGCATTGCTGGATTTGAAAGTGACGAGTGGATCTCCAAGCCACCAAGTCTTAAGAGTGTGAACCACAGCTATCGAACAACACCTTCTCTGATAGCTATCAAAGATTTTCCAGACAGACCTCTAGGGCCGTAATCAGCCTTGACATCTGCTCATTTAAACTGTCAGCTGGATACCTGGCACTCTGAAATGTTTGTTACCAAAGCACCTTTTCATTTGAAAGCAGGGTTGCCAAACATGTCCAATTATTAATTCAGCCAGAGACAGCTAAAGAATCAGTATTTCATCAGAGGCAAAGGGTTCTAAACTAAAAGCAATGTCACTGTAAAGCACAGACTTTTTGAAAGTAATTTGCAGCTGCCAACTAAATGTTGGGACCATGCTGTGAGAAGACAGCTAGTGCAACAGCTATTGGCAATTATATAGACCTTTTTTACTTGCTTACATAAAAATTAATACCAAATGAAGAAAAGCGACCTAGTTGGCCTGAAACTGATTATAAAGGATGTTTACCTGCAATATAAATATGTAACAACTATCAGATGTTGCATATTGCTTTTAAATCCTACTTTAATTTCGAGTAGCCACTACAGTTTTGGTTTGTAAGAGTTTTTTTAATGTCTCCAGTGGTCAGACACTGAACTTTCGAAGTGAGGTTATACACCAGGGTTCCTCAAATCTTACCCTGGAGGTCCAATGCGCTGCAGAGTTTAGCTCCAACCCTGATCAAACTCACCTACCTGTGATTTTCTAATGATCCTGAAGACATTGATTAGCATTCTCAGGTGTGTTTCATTAGGGTTAGAGCTAAACTCTGCAGGAAAGTGGATCTCGTGGGCCAGATTTGAGGATCCTTGTTATACACTGAAGATGACTCTCGTGGGTGAAGTGGTCTTTATGTCAAAATTTACATTAAGTGCTCTGAATAACAATGTACTTGTACAATAATGTTATTTATTTGTTGTTCACATGCTTAACACGGTTCCGGAATGTTCTTCTACAAGTTGGAGGTTATCGCTAGGTATCATAACCTTCTTCTGCGTACGCTGCATTTGCAGATTTGCCTTGTGTACATTGTGATCTGGGACACTTGGAATAAAGTGGCACAGAAGAAGTTCTTACCCATTACGTGAACCACTCTCCTTCGTCCTTTCTCCAAGTCAGCTGGGTAGGTGGTCACAAAAGGTGAAAGGAACAACAGTGTGCAGGTAATGGTTTCCAAGCACAAGATCTTAAAAAAAAACAGAACTTGACTTCGCACACAAATGAGTTTGGTTTTGTTCATCTTTGCATGTAACAAAATCAGATCTGCAGATACTGACATGTGGTCAATATCTGGTCTAAATGGATTGCATTGATGTGTTTTGGATCAGTTTTGCAAACATTAGGTAGTGTTTTTTGTTCAGAGTCTAGAGTCTGTTATGCCCCCCCCCAAAAAAAATCATATTTTCTGCTTGTTTGAAGACAGTGTTTGTTTCACAAATAAGGGCCTTTTTTCCGGCTTCTTTTATGTAACATGATCCAGACCACACATACACACACTACTGCAGCACTGACACCAGCCCAAACATATTATATACGACACAACGGAATCATGCATCATCATCATCCTCCTCAACTCCCCTCACAGCCTCTTTGAGCATCCCCTACCGCAATGCACTGCGCATTATCAAGGTTACAACAGTAAAACCCATCTGAACTCACCATCATCATGACAGGACGCGTTTTATGTTAAGATCGTATGAAGTTATTATTGCTCCAGTGCACTGCCGCGCATTCCGGTGCAGCTGTCCCGGGTCTGACTGTTTCACTGCAGATGTCTTCTGTCGTCAACTCCCCTCACAGCCTCTTTGAGCATCCCCTACCGCAATGCACTGCGCATTATCAAGGTTACAACAGTAAAACCCACACACAGGCAATCTGAACTCACCATCATCATGACAGGACGCGTTTTATGTTAAGATCGTATGAAGTTATTATTGCTCCAGTGCACTGCCGCGCATTCCGGTGCAGCTGTCCCGGGTCTGACTCTGTTTCACTGCAGATGTCTTCTGTCTCGGCTCATCACGCTGCTGCTGACGGTGTCAGACTCTCTCGTTTACAGTACGACTGAAGAAAAGCTCTTAATATTAGGCTGATGTACAGCGTACAACCTTTTATCGGACGCTGTGTTTTAAAGTTGTAACGTTATTTGTATAGCTTTGTTTACGGTTGCGTACGTTGCATATTGTTTGTAGCTTTAATACTTTGTTTATTTTAATAACTTACTCCGTCGTGAATATCTCACCTCAGATAATGTCACGACAACTTATTTTTAACCACTTCGGCCCATTTACCGTGCATTATGTGAACTCACTTTGCAAGCAGGCTATGTTTTGATAAATGGTGTATCGTGAAACTGTTAATATAATGTCTTATGTGCACAATTAATAAATGCAGGGTACACTATGTTTTGAATGAGGCGCGTAGAGGAGCTGCGTACTCATGTTGAATACTGGTGGTCATAGAGCAGTATGCAGGAAGGGGAATTAGCTCAAATGGTAGAGCGCTCGCTTAGCATGCGAGAGGTAGCGGGATCGATGCCCGCATTCTCCAATGTTTTTTTTTTCTGTTCTAAAAGTTATAAATACATTTTAATTTAACACTTAGTGTCTGCTCGTAAGTATTTATAAGATACGGAGACTAAATGGACTAGACTATCCAAAGAAATGTATGCAAAAAGTAGTAAAGTGTCCATGTAGGCTAACAGAATAGCACACTACATATCCTAGGGTCTATAGATTTTTTTTTAGAGTATTGTACACATTATTATTGTAATAAATTACAATAATATGTGGAATGTTTTTTTTGTTCCGTTCAATGCTCGACTTTATTAATACTGATTTGGTATGTATTTGGTACATACTACATAGCCTATTTGTTATGTTTTGGAGTGGTTATTATATGCATATTTAAGTGATCCTATGACAGGTATTTTGAATAAAAAGGCGAGTTGTTACATGTTTTAAGTATTATGCATTACATTGTTGGCCAACACAACAGATAACGTTTTGTATGTTAAATACTGCATCTTTACCCTTTCTTAAATCTTTTTTAGAGGTTTCAGTTGTATTAAAAAGCAAATAATAGGCTGTTCAATGGCAAGTTTCATTGTGACAACTTGCTATTGTTGTCATTATGTGTTTAATGAACTGTATCTTTTTCCTAAGCAATAATTTTCAGTGTCCAAGCTTATTTATAACTGTCTTTCAAAAATAAACCAAACCTGAGTAAAAAGGTGCAAATTACCCCTAGTCTCCCCTATACTGAAATATTTAATATAATACATTATGATCTCCACTATGTCAACACTGACATTATCCGCTAGGCTTTCTCGTGTAGCTTGACATATTTCTGTACTAATTCCACTGGAACTGGTTTGATGCCACACAGAGTGCTGTTTGTGTGTGCAAGCAGAAATTTTGTGCATTGCTCCTCATCAGCATGAAAAAGCTGCTGAGCAAGGATTGCGTTTAAGGTTATAGTTGTAGAACTCAACCCTGCTGACTAGATCATATACATACAACGTATCTAGATGGATATAAGTTTTATTACCTATGAGACCATTCAATTATTCAAGAGAAAGTTCTGGCATGTATTACATTTAAGATGACATTTGTGTAGAACAGATGGATAGAACAAGGAAAATACATCGGAATAAGAAAACTAGTTGCAGCACATGAGATTTTTACAGTGAAGGACAGAAGGCTAATAAACTGCAGTGTTAAAGGTCTTGCTGTCTCAAGACAGGTAGAATGAGCCATGGTTTAATGAGCTCAGCTTCATGCAATTTAAAGTTGTTTTTCTCGTGAAGAATTCAGTAACTGCTAGCTAAGTGCAGTAACTAGCTCTGGCAACTGACACAATCAAGATGTTTCAAAGGCAAGGTCCTAGCCTACGTGATTACCAAATTAACAGGAACCCACTCGAACACAGTTGTGCCAATTAAACACAATTAATCTGTTTTGAAATGCACTTTTTCTAAAGGAATAGTTCACCCAGCATGAGTAAATGATGACGGAACTTCAATACTTGTGTGAACTATCCCTTTAAGGTCAATGTTTTTGTTTTTCTCAATCGGTTTAACTTAATTTCTTCTCATTGTTAGTTTGACCCACAGGTGCAGTGGAAAGGAAGTAGTCCGGCTCTCGTTTGCAACGCAGGGCGAGCAGTATAGGACCAGCTGCATACAGCAGGTTGAGGAGGAGGACGGGCACCAGGGTCGTGATGGGAATCCTGTACATTTCTGCAGTGCGTGGGTGCAGTGACGCTCCAATATGAGACCACTGGCACTGTGATGGACAAAAGCACAAGATGTTATTTTTGTGGGTGAGAGTTTTATTTAATCAATAAGACAATTTTCACCTGGTAAATGAAAAAGCAGGCGAAAAATCCATTAAATTTAAGGAAGGACCACATACTTTACAGAAACCACTTTTGGCCACTGACTTGCGCCAATATGCAACAACTCCAGGGTTTGCTTATGGCAGGGATGTCCTATCCTGGTCCTGTAGGGTCATGCTAGAGAGCTTAGCTCCCAAAATACCTGCCTGGAAGTTTCTAGTAATCCTGAAGACGTTGATTACTTTCAGGTGTGTTTAATTTGGATTGGAGCTAAATTCGGCTGGGCAGTGGTCCTCAAGGACCAGGATTGGACACCGCTGGCTGACATATTTATGCACATTTGCACTATTCAAAATCGCTGCTGTATATACAATCTATTTAAGTCAACATGTCTTACAATATGCCATGCTTTTAACCACAGGCCGAGAGCTGTTGTTCCAACCATGCAAGTGCGATACAGTTTGTGAATGTTCCTTGGAACTATGATTTCAGGAAACACAGAATCATTGGATTATTTTGGTGAAGAAACTTGCAACCACATTTGGCTAACAATGCTTTTGGGAAACGCACCCCATAGCATCCACATAACAACACAAATCCTAGTACTGTGGCTGCAAGTTCTCGACAGCCAAACACCACTTAATAAAATGCAAGAATCTAGTTTTACATTGTACTTGTGTAAAGTTCAATGATGGGGGCACAATGAGGTCTAATCCAAGACCTTGAAATGTATTTTTAGAGGCTTCTGCCTATGGGTATGACTGCAATGACATCCTCTCAGCTTTGAGGAGGCGTTCATTAGTATGTAGAGCTGGAGATCTACAGTGAAACTCCTAGAGAAACCCCAGTGAAGTCCTGTTCTACTGGAGGTCTTTGATTAGGAATGCTGACTGCTCAGGCCTCATACTGGGAATTAAAGGGGTGCTGGATGAGCTTGTTCAGATCGTGGTATACTGTTTGATGATCCCTTTCTATAACATCAGCGTACAGTAGACAGAAATCTCAAGATTCTGCCAGAAACTGTGGAGGAAATACAGTATACTGTACTGTATACAGTTAGTGTTTACACTAACAATACAATACAGTTAGTATTGTATTGTACTGTATTGTACTAACTGTACAATACAGTTAGTGTTTCTAACTTGAACCTTAGACATATAATTTACAATTTCTAACAGATGTTTTCTTGCTTTCTTCTCACAGCTTTGACTCGATATTGGAAAGTTTTTCGTGTCTTACCTGTAAAATAGCACCTGCAAAATATGCCGTCCAATCAAGCATCCAAGTGCAGCCAGGTGTGCAAAGCCCATATGCAAATGAACCCAGCATTGGAAGCGCATGGAATAGGAGCAGCAACATCTGGAGACGAAAAGACACCGTGCAACAAGTATTATTTCAAACTGTGTGTCAACACTACACGCATTGCCTCTACACACCAGTGCTTTGATGGCAAATTAATGCAGTCCAACTCAATCCCCAAGGGCACCAGCGCTGCCGCAGCAAAGCACTCCCGCTGAATACAGATCGGCCCGACTGCATTGAGTTCACACCATCATTTATACTTATTGAGGCTTACAAACACAAACATGAAAGCATTACCCACGATTAGAACCTAAACAGAGCCTGTTTGTGTTGCATAGCACGTGGTGTCTTTCAAGAAAGTTATAACAGGCTGTGAAAGTCATGTTTGCCCAATCATGCGATTCAGGTACACCTTTACACCTTCATTTCTTTTTATTGCCTGATTGATAATCATGCTGAGGGTGTGGGACTTCTTTTATTTCACTAAAACTTATTAAAATAAATATTCATATTCAAATATATAAATAAAATATATCTATGTAAGTAATATGTATATTAAGTTACACTTTTTTTTGTACATTAATGTTAAAAATGACAAACATAAAGTAAGCATATATATACTATATATACTGTGTTGGCTAACAATGCTTTTGGGAAACGCACCCCATAGCATCCACATAACAACACAAATCCTAGTACTGTGGCTGCAAGTTCTCGACAGCCAAACACCACTTAATAAAATGCAAGAATCTAGTTTTACATTGTACTTGTGTAAAGTTCAATGATGGGGGCACAATGAGGTCTAATCCAAGACCTTGAAATGTATTTTTAGAGGCTTCTGCCTATGGGTATGACTGCAATGACATCCTCTCAGCTTTGAGGAGGCGTTCATTAGTATGTAGAGCTGGAGATCTACAGTGAAACTCCTAGAGAAACCCCAGTGAAGTCCTGTTCTACTGGAGGTCTTTGATTAGGAATGCTGACTGCTCAGGCCTCATACTGGGAATTAAAGGGGTGCTGGATGAGCTTGTTCAGATCGTGGTATACTGTTTGATGATCCCTTTCTATAACATCAGCGTACAGTAGACAGAAATCTCAAGATTCTGCCAGAAACTGTGGAGGAAATACAGTATACTGTACTGTATACAGTTAGTGTTTACACTAACAATACAATACAGTTAGTATTGTATTGTACTGTATTGTACTAACTGTACAATACAGTTAGTGTTTCTAACTTGAACCTTAGACATATAATTTACAATTTCTAACAGATGTTTTCTTGCTTTCTTCTCACAGCTTTGACTCGATATTGGAAAGTTTTTCGTGTCTTACCTGTAAAATAGCACCTGCAAAATATGCCGTCCAATCAAGCATCCAAGTGCAGCCAGGTGTGCAAAGCCCATATGCAAATGAACCCAGCATTGGAAGCGCATGGAATAGGAGCAGCAACATCTGGAGACGAAAAGACACCGTGCAACAAGTATTATTTCAAACTGTGTGTCAACACTACACGCATTGCCTCTACACACCAGTGCTTTGATGGCAAATTAATGCAGTCCAACTCAATCCCCAAGGGCACCAGCGCTGCCGCAGCAAAGCACTCCCGCTGAATACAGATCGGCCCGACTGCATTGAGTTCACACCATCATTTATACTTATTGAGGCTTACAAACACAAACATGAAAGCATTACCCACGATTAGAACCTAAACAGAGCCTGTTTGTGTTGCATAGCACGTGGTGTCTTTCAAGAAAGTTATAACAGGCTGTGAAAGTCATGTTTGCCCAATCATGCGATTCAGGTACACCTTTACACCTTCATTTCTTTTTATTGCCTGATTGATAATCATGCTGAGGGTGTGGGACTTCTTTTATTTCACTAAAACTTATTAAAATAAATATTCATATTCAAATATATAAATAAAATATATCTATGTAAGTAATATGTATATTAAGTTACACTTTTTTTTGTACATTAATGTTAAAAATGACAAACATAAAGTAAGCATATATATACTATATATACTGTGTATATATATATATATATATATATATATATATATATCAGTCACAGATGTTGAATTAGAATTTGACTAGAAACATTACAAGGAATTTACTCTGCCCAATACATACTGTATAAATATTCTCACCAACACCTGGGCCTGAGTGCACAGGTATTATGCGATCGAAGCAGGTCTATGGCCTCTGTACAAACATACGTGTTTGTGCGCCCTCATTCCTTATCAAACACATTACCACACATGTCACACTCTCTCCTTGTTTGAGTTGATGGAGGGGCTCAGCCAGGACTCATGGGTGGGATTAGCTTATCAAGTTCTCACAGCACATCTCCTGCCTGATCGATGGGCCACCATTGTGCCTGGGTTCCAGCTAGAACAAGGACTTTTGATAACCTATTGACCAAGCTAAAACCCCAATTTAAACAAACACAGAGGTACCCTCAATACCTTTGTGCTCGGTTGAGACAGTGGGGATATTCTTAGGCTACCCAAGGTGACAATAAGTCACCCATCTTATTGAGTGCTAATGATGAGTAATACCTATCCAGAATGTAATGTGCTGTCATTTAGAGGAGCTTAATGCTGTAAAGCTTAGGGTATTAAGAAGCAAAGTATGCTTGAGGGCTGCCATGAGCAGATCTGCCTGAATGTGTTGACCTGAAACTGACTGAATGTGATTACTTGAGAGTATGTGAATATGTACTCACCATAACTCTGGGGAAGCCCACAGGATCCTTCAGATATGGTTCATACTCTGTCACATATCTGTTGAGGATTTCTAACGGGCAATCAAGTACGGCCTGTATGGATAAAGATGTGAGTTTCTTTGTCCCAACAGATTTTGACTGAAATATGGAGATTATAAGCAAATGTATGGCGAGCACAAATTTACCAGTCCTCTAAAGATAGTGAATCCCATGGCAGCCACTAGATAAACCACAAAGAGAAGATCCAGGGGGCGCCAGATTAAGGCTTTTTTCTGCTCACGTTCAGCCTGATGGATACAAGCACCATTGTTCAAATGTTAATGATTCTGTAAGAAAAATACTAACCACTGACCAAGGTCAATGGTGTCTGGTTCTTCACCTTGGATGCGCCGACAAGAGGCATATCCCTTGGCCTGGAGAACAAGGAAACTGCTCCCCATATGGGCACCAACAGAAATGGCATGTTGAGCCAGAAGGCAGGATGGATCTCTGAGCCATATTTACCTGCATATAAAATGTATTTGAGAAGCATCTTATGTAGTGTTCAGCAGGAATTTGTGATCGTTTTTAACTTTGACTCACCAACCACGATTCCAGGTACAAACACAATCATGTTGGCACACAGTGATCCAGCCCAGAAAAGACCCAATGTGCGGTATTGTTGCCTGGGATGATAGGAAACACTAATTTAGGAAGATCCAGCATGTACTTTCATATTATGTTCTTGCCAGATAGTGTCAAAGCCTTATTTCAACTTCATCCAATCCTTAAAAATTATTATCCAATCTTTTAATTATATTTTTGCGGGTCTCACCTAATGTAGTCATGTTGATTCAGTCATATTAAATCGTCATTAAAAATAAATTTTTTTAATGAACAAAAAAACATGAAATAACTTTTTAAAAATGGTAAACCATAGTCTATGTTCTGAACAGGCTAACTTATTTACATTTTTTATTAGAGTACTGAATAGCATACAGAGTAGACATAATTTACAAACCTGTTTGACATGCGGTGTATTAGCATCAGGTAGAGGATGAAGTGCACTATACCATCCCAGTAGCACATCATGATAGCATATGGTGTGCCGAGATACGGCTCCCCCTGGAGAACCAGCAAAACCATCGTCAGAGAGGTTTACACTAGGTAGCCTAATCGATAACATCAAATTGGCTTTCTCTTCATGATACTGACTGTTTTCTGGTAGAACTCCATGAACCCTGAAGTGTAGCCATCGTACTCTAGAGCGCTCGTGAGGTCAATGACACACGTGAAGGAAAACTCTGCAAAAACTAAACATAAAAAATTATTATGTATACCCCATAAAACTGTTCTTTTGTATAGTGTTGAAATGTATTTGTTTTTGTGGTGATATTTCTATAGAATACTCGATTCTGATTGGTCAATTGAGGGTGGTCCTATGGAATACTCGATTCTGATTGGTCAATTGAGGGTGGTCCTAAAAATACTTGATTCTTATTGGTCAATTGAAGGTGATCCTATGGAATACTCGATTCTGATTGGTCAGTTGTGGGCGGCTCTCTGAAATACTTGATTCTGATTGGTCAGTTGTGGGCAGTCCTACGGAATACTCCATTTTGATTGGTCATTTGTGTGCAGCCCTCTGGAATACTTGATTCTGATTGGTCAATTGTGACATTCCGTGGTCTCATTTCTAATATCTGCCATTGATAGCAATGCTGCACTGTATATCAGTCTTCTTGGTTGACTGTTTTGTAGGCTACGTTGTAGACTATATAATATACAGGTAGGATTACAACATAATTTGAACTAAAATTAATATTCAAACATGCACTTATTTATTTATTTGGCGAGTAGTCATGAAATAAGTGGAATATTGTACAGTCAGTCACATGATCAGATGGTTATATATTTTCCACATATTCTTCTATGCAAATATCACATCAAATTAACGTTATGCAAAACTGGTCTGAAATCAAACAATAGAACATTTTCTTCCTGAGAAAGTGACAAACTGCTCTTGTCTATAATGAAAGAGAAATTTTCAGTCACTTTGTTCAGTTTTAATTGCAGGCTTTGCAAGAAAACACATCTCAACCCAGTGGGATTATGAGCTCTTCCTTGGTGCTCTCAAAACAGTGAATTGAAATGTTTTCATCTTTAACTCTAAGCCTTCTGTGATGTGCTGAGAAAAAAACCTCACTAATAAGATGTTGCAACTGCCCTATCAAGAGTTAACTAGCCTACCTTTATTCCCGCTCTCTTTATTAAAAAGATTTCACTCTTACCGACTATTGATTTCTGGCAAGGTGGAAGAGGATAATGATATCTGCTAGTGGAGGTGTGAACAAGAAATTTATATTTGGAGCCATGTGGTGGATTTTTTTCAGGTTTAAAGTGCAGCTGTGCCAAAAGGGCAGACAGCGAATACCCCATGTTGCATTTCCTAAGCGTCTGGGTTACAAATAATTAGTGGCAGGGGACATGAAGAAGGAAAATTCTTAAGGGTGGAGGTAAAAATAATGACTGTAAATGTCACCACTGAAAGCTCAGACTTAGATTTAATGGAATAGTTCAGCTAGACATGAAAAATCTGTCATCATTTACTTCACCCTCATGTCTTTCCAAAACCATATGACTTTGTATTTTCCATGGATCACAATGGAGAAGTTTAGGGGAATGTTCACACTGCTCTTTTTCATATAGACTAAAGAAATGGTGACCAGGAGCTGGAAAGCTCCAAAAAAGCTTGACATGATGTTAAGTAGCCTAACTGATAAGTTTCAGTTTAGGTGAAATATTCCTTTAATAATCTTCTTTTCCAAGCAAACTTTTCAAAATGGAATTCGTAGTTTATTGTGAAGGAAACCATGGGTGTAAAAGTAAAGACAGGTGTGTTATTGTAACAAATACTTATATCCAATTTCATGGTTGGATTGCTAGACTAGATATATCCAGTGTCATTCTTCTAGCACCCACGAGTATCTGACAGACAGCTTCCTAGATATAAAGGCTCAAAGAAAAGTGCTGTATTGCTGTCCACCAAGCACAGATGCACAGTCTGATACTGACATTCTCACTCTCCGTCTTTCTCGCTTC
The DNA here is from genome assembly GCF_001515645.1 of Sinocyclocheilus grahami. Lineage (NCBI taxonomy): Eukaryota > Metazoa > Chordata > Actinopteri > Cypriniformes > Cyprinidae > Sinocyclocheilus > Sinocyclocheilus grahami. The sequence continues at coordinate 613,789 of NW_015505446.1, read as the reverse complement.
CCATTTTTCTCTACGAGCCCTTTTAATCCGTAGGGGTCTTGGTTTAGTTTACCTGCATTACAGGTGCGATAATGGAATTACCGTCTCCTTCATCATGGCAGGGGTGGAATGACTTGCTGTGCCAGATGACATTGTCATCTCTCAGTCACTATAACCCATAATAACGCCGCTATCTTAAGCTGAATTTCTAGCATTATATTGCGAAAGCTCACATTTTTCTATTGTGTCCAAATACAAAGCAGATTTGGCAATGCACAAAAGAGTTTGTGTTTATTGATTTGGGGATTTCGCTTGGTGTTTCTTCAGCTATAGGAACTTCTGTGGACTTTTGAAACTAAGCTCTCATAAAGCTTTTCAGATTGTTTTTTTAAGTTTATCCACCAATAGTGGACATACCATGTGTCACAGAAGAATACCTCCCCTTTTTTCACAAAATTGTGGAATATTCCTGAACCTTAACTACAGTGAGAGGAAATGTCAATGAAATGCCACTGTCAGCATTCCACAGATGAGTTTAAATGGCTTCATTCGGTGCAGCAACAAAACAATTAAGTAATTCATGCAGATGTATGTGACCTTAAACAGAAAAAAAATGAAGGTGTTTTTGAGACTTGATCATATTTCTGGTCATCTGTGATTTGTTTATTTGAGGGTCAGAAAGGAATGAGGATATGCTGCATATTTCAAGAGTTAACCAATCAAATCAGTGTCAGAGCTCATACCATAGAACAAAGGATCTTTAGGAGGATTGTAGCGAGTAGCGAGGTAGACCAAGAGGAACACTGCCACAAGAACAGCCACCCCAGTTTCCAGAATAACCACTGGCCTGTAAATCCAAAATATTACGAACATGAGTGAACATAATATCAGATTTAACTTGCTGTGACTGACCATAGTCTGTAAATACTCTAAAAAGTGGTCAGATGTCAATCATTTTGCGCATTTGATTGCGAAATGTTCGCAATTTCTCTTCTGACAACACCGACGTACAAAGACAAGTGTTTTAAAGGAAAGACAGAAATTTGAGTAAGAATGAGGAAAATTAAAAGGCCAAAAAGTGGCGGGATTAGGCAGTGAAAAAGTGAACAAGATTTTGGTCACTAGAGGAAGCTGCAAGCTTGAATGCACTTGAAACAGACCATTTTTCTAAACAAATATACCTATTATTGTTACTATTATTATAGTAGTATTGGTAAGTATTAAATATTTAATCAAGAATATGCCCTTCGAGCCTATCTTGAAGGACACCATACTTTAATAAATTCATTTCTGATTAATTTTGCATAACGTCTTGTCTCCAATTTCTACATGCCTATATAGGCAATTTTCTTTTCTGTCTTCAGTAAGTGAGCAGAGATGAATGGTTTGGCAGCAGAACTGTAATTATTCCAACACCCAGAGCACCAAATGAGATGGCAGAGCACATGACAACCATCCTGCCATACTGAGACATGATTACTGTTGGATGACAGAGAACATGTCTTATTGCCGACATGAGAGTCAATAAAGCCTCCAACGGAGACTGTGTTTGTTTCTCATTTTAAATGAATAAATATTGGTGCTATTCTTTATTTTTTTCCCACAACGACTACATCCCTTTGTCTTGTCGCTAAAATAGTTCATATTTATAGGCTATATATGAACAATTTGACCGAAATTCCAGAATCATATCTGACTATCTAGCATGGTGAACGTTTAAATGATTGTCAACCAATGGGACGCTACATTTTATTCTTTCTGACAACAAAGCACTTGAATGCTATGAGCTCGTAATCACGACTTCATAAGTGGGAGATAGGAGATTTCCGATAGCATGTGAAGGCAGCATAATTGTTGTAGTTTACCTTTGACCTTCAATTGAAGAATATCAGAAACTCCCAATTCAAATGTTGCAGACTGCAATTTCAATCTCAGGCAGTCATATTTCTGTTCAAATTTAAATAGGCCTCTTTTTGTGATCAGCCTGGGGAGAGATGTGCACACAAATGTCTAAGCGTGGTGTATAATTTTCTTGCCTTGTATTGCTTTGGAGCTCCTACATCATTTAAATGGGTGTAATGTTGTGAATTTAATATTCTGTTTCTGTCAGGCTGTAATTTCTACAATAATAGTAATTATAATAAACCTATTGTTTTTTCTATCAATAAAAGCAGTAGCTTAAGTCTAGAACAAATGAATTACTTTTTACTTTTTTTTTGTAGAAATGTAATAACAGAAATGCTTTAAATCATTGTCTGTCTGTTATTTTGTGAATAATACCATATGCTTTCACTATCTTTCTGACAACAAAGCACTTGAATGCTATGAGCTCGTAATCACGACTTCATAAGTGGGAGATAGGAGATTTCCGATAGCATGTGAAGGCAGCATAATTGTTGTAGTTTACCTTTGACCTTCAATTGAAGAATATCAGAAACTCCCAATTCAAATGTTGCAGACTGCAATTTCAATCTCAGGCAGTCATATTTCTGTTCAAATTTAAATAGGCCTCTTTTTGTGATCAGCCTGGGGAGAGATGTGCACACAAATGTCTAAGCGTGGTGTATAATTTTCTTGCCTTGTATTGCTTTGGAGCTCCTACATCATTTAAATGGGTGTAATGTTGTGAATTTAATATTCTGTTTCTGTCAGGCTGTAATTTCTACAATAATAGTAATTATAATAAACCTATTGTTTTTTCTATCAATAAAAGCAGTAGCTTAAGTCTAGAACAAATCAATTACTTTTTACTTTTTTTTTGTAGAAATGTAATAACAGAAATGCTTTAAATCATTGTCTGTCTGTTATTTTGTGAATAATACCATATGCTTTCACTGCCCTCAAGTGGAAGAGATAAAGAAATAAGTGACATTTGAGTAATAATCCTAAAGTTCAGCATGTTTAAATGTGATGATTCATGCTAAATTAATTCTACCACTATTCCTTAAAGCAGCACTATGTAACTTTTTCTGTGTTCAAAATTTGCAAAATGTATATAATGAGCGAGTACATCATGAATTCATTATTATTATTCCGAATCACTACGGTCTACTAATTATCCTTATATTATAACCTATGCTCTCCATAACAATGTCTAAATAAGAGTCAGATTTAAAGTACAGATACAGATGGACTGCTATTAAACAAATGCAATTGATGTGACCAAAGAGGTTATTCTTACAAGAATACTCACTCTTGAAATGCTGGAACATTGTTCATAGTATAAAGGACACCAAGAGCCGTCAGGGAAAAGAGAAAAACGCAGATCTCCTGTACCATGGTGTTATTCAGTTCAAGGCTCCACAGAAGAGAATCTACAAGTTGTTAGAGTAAGATTAACAATAGTAGCATTCAATTCTATATATCACTGTCAGAATTTACACTTGAAAGTCTTGGGGACTTTGCAAGTCAATAAATATTATGCGGGTCTCCTGTGTTATAGTCAAAAAAATAAACATCTACTTACCAATGACACCCTCTCCAAAAATTGTGCATAACCCAATTTACAATGGCCCTGTGCACGTTATTGTAGGAGAATAACCGAGCCAAACAAAGGCGCTTTTGGAAAAGTGCATAATTTGATTTTGTCATACATTTACATAATCGTGTTTACTTTTGGTCTAATTTGTCAAATGCCTGTGTGCCAAAAAAGGAAAGCTCTGCCAAAGCCGCGACAGGCAAAGAGGCTTTTGTGTGGTTATGTGTTGTTCTGTAAGCTCAAGAATGTCCTTGTGAAGTGGACTAAGGGGATTTATAACATAATTTGATAGATTACTGGGTTAACAGTATTTGCTAGATATACTAAATTATTATGGGGCCTATAATTACTCTTACAAGCAGAATTTGTGCAGTAGCATTACTGTAGTACACTATACTTTACCATACTATTGCTGCTATAGTGTAATCGATCTATAAATCTATAAAAGGAGGCGTGACGACAGTGCAAGAGGAGAGAGGACCAGGCCTGAACTAGTTATGTTGTTGTTTTACTTTCGTTGTTTATTTTGGTTATTACATTTATGTTAAACGTCTGCCGGTTCCCACCTCCTCCTTTCCTGAGCTTTTAACTTTGTTACAGGACTGTAAACCTATCCTGAGTAACATTCAGTGCAGTTTTACATGAAGGAACAACATGAGGTATTTCCACTGCTTTTGTTCATTAAAATACTTTAAAGTACATAGGATACATATTAATATCTAGACAGACATTTGTATTTATCTGGATGTAATGAAGAAAATCAAGTACAATATCATCTCTGTTGTATGCACCAATTCCCATATTTGTTTATACAGCAAGCATTGTAACAGATTGTATACTTTTACACAAAACTTCACCCTGAATTTCAGTCCCTGACACAAACAAGCTAAAAACAAACAAGAAAACTAAAGTCTCACATAAGACTAATAGAGAAATAACCAGAAATAATGACATTTTTAATAATCACGATCCCACAAGAGGTAAATGTTCCCACATAACCCATCAAATTTGATAGGATGGTTGTCAGAATTCCTATCTCACACCTCTCTCAGCAGAATTCCATAAGGTCGAATCGAGTTCTCCACAACTGCTTTTTCTTCTTCACGAGAAGTGCCGACAGGAATCTCAATCAGCCAGTAGTCGTCCCTGGCACACACTTTCCTCATTTTTGGATTGATTCTGTTCTGCAACAGGACTTTGTATCTCTTTCCGGTTTCTTTACACGTAAATATCTTGCTGTATCTATCAGCAGCCTCATTGATTTTCCAGGTGGAATAAATCCCTCTTCCGAACCGTTGTCTAGGGCCCGCTCCGTAATTGGATTCAATGATGGATTTAGCATTAAACATGCTGGTTCCATGATAGGACACCGGCCACTCACCAGCCACAGAGTGACTCCTCCATCCATTCGTGCCCAACCAGGCATTTCCATCGGGATACTTATCCAGGACTTTCAAAGCAATGCGTTTCCACCCAAAAGGACGGATGTATGGCTCGTTCCCACGTGTATAAGTGGTGTTATCATTTACATTTGTGCAATCATAGTCAAAATTTGGGTCAAAGAATTTGTCCATATTCACAAATAGCTCCTTGCATGAACCTGTGTTGAGAATGTCCAGTGGGGTTGAGGCTTGGAGAAGGAACCCTGTGAGTTCTTGGTCACCATTTGGCTTTTCCAAATCATTGTAAGCCTTCACAGCAACGCCTGTGAAGCTAGACAATGCCTGCAGAAGAACATTGGTGTGCACTAGAGCCATACTCAATGATCAGGAAAGACAAAAAGATGTAAGCGCTCATCAAAGAAACTGTATTTATATACAGACACAAAACAGTGGAATGGGAAAGTGGTTATTTGGAATTCCAGTTTTGCTGATCTTGAAAAAATCCCCTAAGAGGAACTGAAATTTGGTTACGCATACCACAAGTTTTCTTCCCAAGCTTTTCAGGTGTTATCACATTCTTGAAGCTTACGTTTAACTTTTTTTTTTTTCTAGCTTCCTTCTAAACTAGAGATGAACATTCATGAACGAATCAAAAAAATGGAAGACTGTTTCCTCCACGGAATAAAAAAATTAAAAAGGTAATTGAGACATTTTATCTCACAGTTCTGATGTTTTTCTCACAATTTGTCACAGCTTAGTAAAAAGAATCGTGATGCTATTACGAGTTTGAAACTCACAATTCTGAAACATAACATTTCGTGAAAAACTCGCAGTTCTGAGAAAAAAAAGCAAGAAACATGAGATAAAAAGTTGCAATTACCTTTTTTTATTTTTTATTCTGTGGTGGAATGTAAACAGAATGCTGAGAAAAAAAGTCAGAACTGTGAGATATAAGCTCAAAATTGTGAGATAAAAAGTCACAAATACCATTATGAATGAAAGACTCGGGAGGTGATAATCATCATTTACTGTATGTATCTCATAATTTATCATTGGCTGCATTGTAATGATTTCCTAATTCAGAACATGATCAAAAATTGTGTTTGATTGTATATTGAATATATTACATTTGAACTATGATCGAGTTAAAATGCTCAAATGATCGAAATGACAAGATTCAAAGATCCAAAGATCAAGTCAGTAAAATGATCTGATCTTAGCATCACTACTACAAGTAAAGTTAGCTACACACAACACAACTTGAATAAAGAGTGCTTATATTATGTGTAATCCTTTGTGTAGTGATCATTATAATCACTGTCTGTGTTCTGATTTCAGAAAAAAAAATTATTTCATTCATTTACTCACCTTCATTTTTTCCCAAAAATTATGCTGTTGTTTTTGTTTTCTCTAAATCATGAGTAATATTTGGACTCATTTTATTGTTCTTTAATGGTTTTTTTGCCAGACTATATTGTTGTATTGAAAGGAGCATAAGAGAATTCATATCATGACCGTATGACAGTATTTTTATTTTTGTGTGTACTTTTACTTTGTCTATATGTTTCTTCCATTTCAGATAGATAATTAATGTTATATGTCTTTGGACACTTCTTTGATTGCTCTGGTCTGATCTTATAGGGCAGAATGCTCCTGTTTGCTTTTGGACACAGTTAAGAAAGATAATAAGTTTAGCTCTGTTGTTTATGAAAGAGATACAATCATAGCCATACAATCTCTTGCACTACCAGAATATCAGCATTACTTTTTAGAGTAAATTCCAAACAATACTTCCGTTTCTGAATTCTTTGTGAAAAGAAGGCCAGTGGCAATCACACAAAACATTTCTTTATTTACACTTATTCAGCATTACACACAATTGTTTTCTCTTTGTATAAGAAAAACAGGTGTGTTTGTATCACTTTAAGAGTAATTGAAAACAAAAAGAACAAAACGATTGTGAAGGTATGAAAGTGATCACGTGGCTTTGGCCTCGCGAGTCGTGATTCTCATCTATGGTAAGCAGAATAAATAAATGTAATCAAAGGTCACTGGGTCCAGCAGCTTTACATTCAGCCATCCTAATTAAAACTCTCACACTGTAAACTGTGCATAGTTATTATTAAGTATAGAAGTTAGACATAAGTTCTCAATTTCGCTAACAGTTTTATTTACACCAGCACTTCGTATTCGTATTCGATTTGTTGAAAGCTGCTTGCAGACAGTTCTATCTACTGGCCGAAACAAGTACTGTTCAACAGCTAGATACAAATACCAAATAAAAGTGGAATTTTGCGTTCCACTGCTGCTTTTACACACACACACACACACACACACACACACACACACACTGTCTGGTTTGCTATCCTTGTGGAGAGTCTCCATAGGCGTAATGGTTTTATACTGTACAAACTGTAAATTCTATCCCTCTACACCTAAACCAACCACTCACAGAAAACTTTCGGAATGTTTACATTACGTTTCATAAAAAAAATGAGTCAGAGTGGACTCAGGGCTGCGTTCAGCCCCGACAAAAACGGTGCAAAACGTTTTTTAAACGGAAACAGTGGTGCGTTGAACACCGTGTTCTAATGACGCAAGAGTTGCAACTATGGCTGCTGAGAAGGCCATTCTTTGTGTTCTTTTGGAAGAATTTTCATAGCCTGATGAAATCAGTATAAATACGTGTTTAATACTGCAAAATACGCTCGATGTTACAGTCACTGTCCTTGCCGTCCAGAATAAAAGAGAACGTCCCAATCGAAACCGTAGCAAAACGGTGCACACCGGTTTGAGTTTGAACTTGCCCCAGGTGTAGGTCCCCACGGGGATAGAAACACACACACAATACCTGTCAACCCTCCTGTTTTTCCCGGGATTCTCCCGTATTTTACCATTCTACACCGCCATCATCCCGTTTAAATATTTTCCCGTATTTCTTTTTTTATCTTTCTATGTATAAATGAATATAATTGTTTGATAATAATTGTTTAAATTAATATAAAAATAATATAATATAATATAAAAGGTGTTACTTTTAACTCCCCCCCTTCCAGTATTTTGGTACCCAAATGTTGACAGAGTTTTGGAGCATGTTTAGGCCCTCAAAAATGCGATTCACTTTGGAGAAGAAGAAGAAGAAGAAGCGGAAGAATAATAAGAAACGGAGCAATTCCAATAGGGTCCTCACACCATCGGTGCTCGGGCCCTAATAATCAAATAATACAAATAATGGCCAAAAGTGACAGTTTAATGCACTTTAGTTCATGATACTGGTTATTTATTAGCTGTATCTTTGTTAGTTTTGGCTCAAAGCTGTCCGTTTAATTCAAACAGCCAGTTTGTAGTTTGGTGCACAAAGCTCTGTTGTGTAGTATAGGGAGGGTACAAAGCTCTATCAGTGATTTAACTCAAGATAGTGGTCTGGGACATGGGCTGCGGACCATTCGTGCTTCCGTTTGGCTATCTTGGACAAGTGTTTTCCCATGTATTTAATGAATTTCATTCATGCGTTTCAGTGAGGAATAATACTGCTGCTGTAGCAATGTCATCATGGCTGTTCTTGGTAGCCTATATAAATACTGCCTTACCAATCCAAGTTGTCAGTTTCTGGAACTTCGCTAATGGTTCATGTATTAAGTGTGAATTAGTGCCGGGAAGAAGTGCCATGGGTGGCTACCATGATTGGTGCTGGTTCAAATCCAACAGGTTACACAAACATTGAGTTATGTTTATTTCACAAGCCTTTACTTGAGTATAATATTGGTGGCAGTAACATGACTGTTATGCTTAGGCTGACAGAATGTGTCTTAAGCTCGACAATAAAGAAGATTTATGGTTTTAGTTTTGCATCAGTGTACATCTAAATGTATTATTTTATTTTATTTTATTATTTTTATTTTATTTTATTCTTGATTTTATTATTTAGTTTTATATTTAATTTTTGTTTCATAATTAAATTTAATTATTTTATAAAGTTTTTCATTTTATTTTCTATTTGATTGTATTATTTTATATTTTATTTTATATAATTCTTATTTGATTTTTATATTTTATTTTATTGTGTATGTTTTTATATATTATTTTAATAATTTGTTTTATCAATTATTTTTGGCTATTTATTATATTTTTTATTTGATTTTAGATTTGGTTTCAATTTATTTAATTTTTTGTTATAACATGTCAGAAATGTTTATTTTTTATTATAATCTATTTTATTTTATATTATTTTATTTAATAATTATTCAATTTTATTTTTATTGTATTTTTATTATTATTTAAATAATGTTTTTCACATTTTTAAAATGAGTTTTTACACAATTTTTCTCTACACTTTTTTGTGGCCTCCTGGTTTGAAAACTCCTACTGTAGAACACAGTTGTAGCACCGATGACTGTTCCTCTACTGAGCGCTGATTGTGCACAAGGAATGTGCATTCAAGGAATGTTTAACTCTGATAGTGAAATTCAGAACATGCACACCACAGCTGTGACATCTTCTCAGTCGTCAGTCGTAACATCTGCTGATTGATTAGCAATTCATGTAGTTCCTGCGTCTGTCCTGAAAGTAAATGGGATTTCAAGGCATGATTTGCATATCTTGGGTCCAAAAGAACACTGTGACCTGGGTAACCCGTCTGATGTGGACAGATAAAGACAGAAACAGGAGTGACGATGATGTTGGTAAGTGGAAAGCATTTTTATTGAGAGTTGAGTTGAGTTGTTTTGAGGGCAGGAAGACTAGCTTCAAAATCTCATGGTGGTTTGTCCACCCCCAGTTTTCCCATAACTGGCCACTCAATCAGTTTCTCTATATGAAATGGCCCTTGTTTTCTTGTATCAGATCGCTTCACCAATGCAACGGCATATTCTTCTTGAACACATACCTCTAGGATGAAGTCAGTGGTATTTTTGGTTATCCGTCCCTGAATTTTTCTGCCCTTTATTAGGTTTCCCTGGGACTCTTTTTACAGTCTATGTAATATTATGCAATGCTTTTTCCTTTGGATGCAAATTATGGCTGTTCTCGGTTTTGACGGCACACCAGGAACGTGCATGTGGCTTATTTTGCTGGATGCAGCCTTCGGTCTGTCATTTAGTTGAATCAGCAGCAGTGCGGTTCAGTGTTGGTTTCGTGACCCCGACAGAAATGAAGGTCAGGGCCGACCAGAGTTGCTTGGGTTTGGAGGGAATCATGAAGGCGTCACGCTATGCATCTGGGTCAGAGTTGTGCTGGAAGAGGGCGGCAACTGACAGGAAGACAGCGGACAGTCCAGTAAGAGAAAGAAAAAGCAGCATGCGCTTGTGTCCCCATAGGTTTTCTTTTAGGTGTATTCCAAATGCTTCTGAATGTTTAGCACCTTGTTTTGGGTTTTCATGCCTGCTCGTTATAACTATATAATCAGGGGTGCACATAAGTTTTTCAGTCTGGTTCTCATAAGAGTACCTGGAGATTTGGTTTGGTACTCACACTGCACATAGTGTGATATAATTATAAAAATATAACTAAAATGATCAAATTAAATTTTGCTCTGCAGCGCATAGCCTAGATTTATGGTTTCAGTTTGAGTGGAAAATTTAGTTAGCCGATCTAAAACAGTGATTGTGCAACAGCTGTCAACAATGTCCCTACGCAAATGAGCGGTCTGAACTTATTTACCCATCGCATTTTTTATTTTGGTCGCGCATGTACACCTGCGTACCACTTATGTGCACCCCTGTATATAATCAATATATGTGGTCCATATACTAATATGTAATTTAGCAAATTGCAGCTTTGACTATCAGCTAGATGACTGGTAAATTCTGTAGCTTTTCTTGCAACAAGTTGGAAACTCATTTAAATTATGCCACATCTGTTCTGCAGCCAGTGTTTTTTTAGTTTAACTTTTAATAGTTATGCAAATATCCTCCAACAATCCTTGGAGAAGAGGTCCAGTTATTTTTAAAGTTTTAAGAGCATATTTCAAGAACTTAGTTATGAAAATGTCCTCCAAACGTTCTCCAGGGAATGCAACCAGTTTTTTTCAAGTTGTACATTTGTTCTTGGTTATGCAAATGTCCTTCAAACGTTCCTCTTGATAAATATCCAGTTTTTGTTAATATTTTAAGATTAGTTTTTCTTGAATATGCAAACATCCTACAAAAGTTCCCACAGGAATGTTGATTACATTCATGTTTATTCATTCAAATGATAAAATAGGTAAATCATGAATTAACATTAACATAAGTTTGTGGTCTGAATTTCCATGACTTTTATATTGGTGCATAAACATAACAATTTGACAAATCCAGTAATTATTTTTTCTCAGATTTATTTTAACAGCCTGCTAACTTTTAAACAAAACATTAATGGGACCTTTTTGGTTTTAGCTTCACTGATACTGAAAGATTTACTACTAACACAGTTGCTCCAATTTGCAACATTTCTTCTTCTTTTCAATCTACTGTATATTATTTAATGTTGCTGACGTGCTGACCAAAATTAATCTTTTAGAAAAAGACTTCATAAAGCCACCATCTACGCAGATCCCTTTTAACGCGGTCTAGCTTTGAATAGCCTCCATTGATCTCAGGTTCTGAATGACATTGGTAAACCTCTGAGATGGCTCTCTCCTTCAATGAAATGAAAGCCCGGTATGACTCACTGTGACTTCATAACATTCATTCTGCTGATGCTTTATAATAGTAAATGTCCCACCTAGATAGACAATATTGCCTGTAATCGTGACCATAAAAGGCTGGGTTGAATGATAGAAATACAGCCTAAGTAGTGTGTTTTTCAATTGAATTAGTCATTTTGACTATTACTTCTGCCATAGTTACCATTTGCCTCCAGATGTTTCGATGATTCACAGAAATCCGGAACAATCTGTAACATTTACTAGCCATTTCATTCAGTGGTTTGTGCGGTTTCACTTTGAATCTCTCACTTGACTGTTTTAATTTTTGCCACCAGAATTAAATGTTCAGTGAAAAATATACTTTCTCTGATTCTGAGTTAATGTAACAAAGTTAAGCCCCTGAGATGTTGATTCCCCAGAAAATGTCTTTCAAATAAACGCACAATACACTACCATTCAAAGTTTGGACTGTATTTTTAATGTCACTGAAAGAAGACTCTCATGCTCATCAAGGCTACATTTATTTGATCAAAAGTACAGTAAACACAGTAATCTAGGCCTGGGCGATAAAACGGTTTATCGATGGTACACCTTCGATAACGATATTAAAAATGTTCGATATAGTGCACGATATAGGCACGTGCTATGAGTGAACACGTGCTGAATTGAGTGCTTTGCCTGCCTGTGATGAGGAGATTGTGAATAAAAAAATTAAAATTAGTCGAATTTAAAATAAACATTTGCATTTGAATGTTAGGTGTGCATCAGGGAGCGTCATCAGTGGCGCGCGAGATGCGGTGATGATGTAAGTGACGTTGTTGCATTTTAGGGCTGTCAAAATGACTGAAAAACTAAATTCGAAATTTCCACTTAAATATGATCAAAATTCTAATTATATTCAAATTTAAAAGGCATAATTTCAGTTAGGTGGAAAAAAAATCTTTTGGCTTCTCTCCTGAGGCCACAAGAGGGCACATCGAGCAAAATATTATGCACGTTTCTTCAAAGTGTAATAAAATAAAACGACTATCTTTGAAAAAAAAAGTGCATAATGTTTAAAATAATGTTTATAAACCATATATAATTAATAAAGTTGCTTAAACAATTAGAAAAAAAACAGCACCATGCATGTATGTATGTATAGTTTAATACAAAGGACTGAAAACCAATCACAAAGAGTAGGCTACTTTCTTCATTTAAAAACATGAGATACAATGGGATGGGGGAAAACCGCCATAAAGTCGAGGCATGTTTTTTTAAAAGTTGAACTTACTAAACATGCCGCTCTCTTGTGCGAGACGCGAGTGCAACGCTGATAGATGCCCCGCTACAAAATAAATAAATATGCGTTCTGTGTGAACGGCTTGTTTCAGTTTCGGCGTAAACATCATCTTCGCCACACTGATGCTCTCGTTTTCCGCAATATATTGAATGAACAACGTAGCAGCGCCGCATCTAGTGGGTTCAACTGGATAGACTAACAAAAGCATTAAAATGCAATGACACTTACATTGTCGCCGCATTTCGTGCACCACTGATAAGGCTGCCTGACGGCTGACAAAATGTTTTTGCATTCGAATGTGGATTTCTTTTTTAAATGCGACGAATATTCAAAATTCAAATTTTTTTTTTGACAGCCCTATTGCATTTTAATGTTTTGTTAGTCTAGCCCACGAGACACGCCGCTGCTGTGTTATGCATTCAAAATATTAGAGAAATATAGAAGCTCAGTGCGGAGAAGATCTTGATAAGTTGAAAACCGAAACCAAGCCATTCACACAGATGCATATTCAGCGCACTTTTTATACGGACAAATATGACTGCTGCACTCGCGTCTCACACAAGAGATGTAGCCATGCAAAGTTAAAACAGTTTAAACCTTTAGAAAAAACATCGCAAATTTGTGAAGGTTTACTCCTTTTCACTGCATCTCTTATGATTTTAAATGCAATCTGCATGATGGGCGATTCGGCTCTTTGGATTAAGCAATGCAAAAATACATGATGCTGTTTTGTTCATAATTGTTTATGCAATTTACGAAATTATATTTGATTTATATGAGTTAATTTAGTCGTTATGCACATTTTTTTATAGACAGTTATTTCTTTGCATTGACAATTTAAATGTGCTGCATTATTTTGCTCATTGCGCCCTCCTGTGGCCTCGGGAGACAAGCCAAAAGATTCCTTGAGACCTATTTAATCTGCATATAAAACATTAGAAATCAGATAATTTGTTTAATTTTTATTGTGTGTTTAACTGTTAAAACAAAAAAATATTTGTTGTTTGTCTCAATAAATTGGGTTAAATTAAAAATACAGTGGTTAAATTTGAAAAAAAAATTCTATTGCTCTGTTTTAAAAAAGGTTATAAAAAATGTCAATAATTATATCGTGGATACATTTTTTAGCTATATCGCCCAGCCCTAATAGTTATGCATGTTAAACATGTTATACATTTTTACACATTGTGTCATATCTTATGCATTTATTGTAATCTGTTTCATCCAACATTTTTGGCCACTGCATCACATCTTGTGCTTTTTAATGCCCCATTAGTATGTTTTTAATTTAAAAGCAGTCAAACTTTTATAAGCGAGCTTAGATATACCGTGTTCGCTTCTGTTGCACTTAGTGTAGCTGTTTTTGAATGCAAGAATGTGTTTTATGTAAATTCACTCTAAGAGAGTCCAGCAATCAGGTTCAGGTTCAGGGCTTCCAGTTAAGAGCCGTTTTTCACAAGTTCAGGGCTTCAGAAGTATGTCATTTGCATCTCTGGTTTTCCGATCAGAGCGTACAACCGTATGCATGTTCAGAAGTGGAGAGTTGATGAAAAAGGAAAAGAAAGGATAAAACAAAAAGCAGCAGCGGTAATGCTATCCATTACAGTGCTATAATTATGGTAAGCGAGGCAGAACTGAATCAATATGGCAATTCATCAATTGCATTCCCAAACTATTTCGGTCTGGCTTATGTCATGCCACTGCTGATGGCGTCCTTCACTGGCGCAATATCTCGGGCCGCACGTCAAGGTTCCTCTCGTCCTAATCCACTTTCCCGAAACGTCCAGCGGTGATGATGTAAGTGACGTTGTTGCATTTGAATGTTTTGTTAGTCTAGCCCACGAGCACGCGCAGTTGCTGCGTTATGCATTCAAAATATTAGAGAAATATAGAAGCTCAGTGCGGAGAAGATCTTGATAAGTTGAAAACCGAAACCAAGCCATTCACACAGATGCATATTCAGCGCACTTTTTATACGGACAAATATGACTGCTGCACTCGCGTCTCACACAAGAGATGTAGCCATGCAAAGTTAAAACAGTTTAAACCTTTAGAAAAAACATCGCAAATTTGTGAAGGTTTACTCCTTTTCACTGCATCTCTTATGATTTTAAATGCAATCTGCATGATGGGCGATTCGGCTCTTTGGATTAAGCAATGCAAAAATACATGATGCTGTTTTGTTCATAATTGTTTATGCAATTTACGAAATTATATTTGATTTATATGAGTTAATTTAGTCGTTATGCACATTTTTTTATAGACAGTTATTTCTTTGCATTGACAATTTAAATGTGCTGCATTATTTTGCTCATTGCGCCCTCCTGTGGCCTCGGGAGACAAGCCAAAAGATTCCTTGAGACCTATTTAATCTGCATATAAAACATTAGAAATCAGATAATTTGTTTAATTTTTATTGTGTGTTTAACTGTTAAAACAAAAAAATATTTGTTGTTTGTCTCAATAAATTGGGTTAAATTAAAAATACAGTGGTTAAATTTGAAAAAAAAATTCTATTGCTCTGTTTTAAAAAAGGTTATAAAAAATGTCAATAATTATCGATACCGAACGATATGAAACATTATATCGTTGATAAATTTTTTTAGCTATATCGCCCAGCCCTAATTGTGAAATATTATTACGATTTAAAATGACTGATTTCTATTTTAAAAAATAAAATTCATTCCCGTGATGCAAAGCTGAATTTTCAGCATCATTACTCCAGTCTTCAGTGTCACATGATCCTACAGAAATCATGCTAATATGATGTTTTGGTGTTCAAGAAACATTTATTATTATATTCAGTGTTGAAAACAGCAGCTTTTTCAGGATATTTTGATAAATAAAAAGTCAATTTATTTGAAATAGAATAATATTTCGTGTAAATGTTTTTTATTGTGGCTTTTAGTCAATTTATTAAGTGTTTTTTGAATAAAAGTATTAATTACTTTTTTTTTTTTTAACTCACTGTCCCCAAACTTTTAAACAGTAGTATATATCAGTGACATATCTGCAAACTTAAAAAAAAAAAGTATACATTTTCAGTTTTTTAGACAAAATACTATAAAATTGATTTTAATATTTATAAATGTATATACTGTACATTTATTATAACATTTTAAATTGACTATAAATTGGTTATCGGCCAAAACTGATAAATTATTATTGGCTTATCAGTACTGGCCATACCATAATTCTGAACATAGGAATACCCTAGACAAGGGGAGCTGAACTAAATAAAATAGAAAGATTAATGTTTTTTTATCATAATTGCCTTATTAATCTTGTGCCGTTTGAATGTGACAGCACCCAGAGTAACTCTTCAGTGTCACATGATCCTACAGAAATCATGCTAATATGATGTTTTGGTGTTCAAGAAACATTTATTATTATATTCAGTGTTGAAAACAGCAGCTTTTTCAGGATATTTTGATAAATAAAAAGTCAATTTATTTGAAATAGAATAATATTTCGTGTAAATGTTTTTTATTGTGGCTTTTAGTCAATTTATTAAGTGTTTTTTGAATAAAAGTATTAATTACTTTTTTTTTTTTTAACTCACTGTCCCCAAACTTTTAAACAGTAGTATATATCAGTGACATATCTGCAAACTTAAAAAAAAAAAGTATACATTTTCAGTTTTTTAGACAAAATACTATAAAATTGATTTTAATATTTATAAATGTATATACTGTACATTTATTATAACATTTTAAATTGACTATAAATTGGTTATCGGCCAAAACTGATCAATTATTATTGGCTTATCAGTACTGGCCATACCATAATTCTGAACATAGGAATACCCTAGACAAGGGGAGCTGAACTAAATAAAATAGAAAGATTAATGTTTTTTTATCATAATTGCCTTATTAATCTTGTGCCGTTTGAATGTGACAGCACCCAGAGTAAATTTTTCCTCTCTTGAATATTTAATCTCTCAATCAATGTGTCTGGCTTTGCCATTGCAAATACGTTTGGCCGCACTTAGCATGCTTAGTTTGTTTCTCTAATTGCATTAGCTTTGACTGTTTCCAAACAAGTGTCAGCATGATTTTCTTCTATCTCCTGGGATTGTCTGCCCTGAGTTCGCAAGCTCGGCTTTCCCAGCCAGTCATGTGAAACCCGTTGAAGTCTGTCTTTGCGGCCAGATAACTCGCACTCATTTGGCTCTTCCTAACATAGTCGCCCGACAAGACCTTCACTCATAGATGAAAGACTGAGATAGACAAAGAGCAAACGAGGACAAAATGATACAACTCAAGTTTAACATCGGACCACATAAAGCAAACAGTAACAAAGATAGTTGACGGAAACCGGCATGTTTGTTAAACTCCTCTAAATCGGTTAAATAGCAATCCCTCTTTACTTGATTATACGCATGAATTCCTACAAAATGAGCTCCAGATCATTTTGCTCACACTGCTCCAAGAACATCAGGAGCCCCAAGCTGACGAAATCTGCAGCTTTTCCCTCATGAAAGCTCATGAGGAAGAGCGGCAGTGGATTTCCAGCATTTCCACGTTCCTGGATGACTTCCATGCGCTCCCGCTCACCGTGACACGTCAGAATGTGAGCGGTGTCCTTAAGTAACTCTTGAAGAGATCATGGGAAACCCCTGATGGTGATCCATACCACGCCGCAAGCCTGAGGACTTTTTTCCCCCTCACATCATGTATGTTTCCTTCTCTTCCCACTCCATTAAAAGACGTCTCAGTAGCCTCTAGCGGACAACAGAAGATTAGAGGAACCGCGTGAGGCATCTCTCAGGGTCTCGCGCCGCAGGCCGCCCTGCTGTGGCAACAGTCTCATAGGCTGAGGTCACAAAATAATCTCCTTAGCTTTTGTAATTCACACCATCTGCAAGCCTCTGATGTGATTATCAGACGGGCACTTTTTGTCCTGATCTGAAACTTTAGTTCGTTTAGCTCGGTTGGTTTTGGAGGCCAAAAGGATTTTCTTCCTCCTTGAAGGAATTCCCCCTTCTCGTCCAGTGATGACTATTTCGTTCATATTTTTAGTGTTTACTGCTAAATAACAAATCAGTTTATTGAAATACAATGTCTTTAAGTGGTTTTGGAGACCAGATCGAAGAACTTTCTTCCTTCTTCTTTCTTCCCGTGCCTGATGACTTTTTTGTCTTATTTTTCATGTTTAGTCCTAAATAACAAATCCATTTATTAAAATATGACACGTTAAGATGGTTTTGCAGGCCAAACCAAAGCTTTTTTTCAATCTTTTCGTCTCCACCAAAGATTACTTTTTCGTCCTATTTTTAGTGTGTAGTCAATCAGTTAAAATAAATCAAATAGCTTTCTTCCTTCTTAAAGGAATTCCCCCTTCTTGTCACTGCAAGTAATTATTTTATTTTTTTTATCATATTAACGAATATATTTATTGAAATATAATGCGTTTTGAAGGTCAAACCGAAGGATTTTCTACTTTCTTAAATGAATTCCCCCAATTTTGTCTCCGCCTCTGATGACATTTATGTCCTGTTTTTAGTGTTTCCTCCTAAACAACGAATCCATTTATTGAAATACGATGCGTTTAGATGGTTTTTGGAGGCCAAACCGAAGGATTTACATCATTCTTGAAGGAATTCCCCCTTCTCGTCTCCACCACTTATGATTTTTTTGCCCTATTTTTAGTTTACTCCTAAAGAACAAATGAATTTATTGAAATACAATGCGTTTAGATGCAACACATCAGGTTTGCGTCATTACTAGTCACAAGGCAGTAATTCTTCTCTGTTAATGCTTTTAGAAAGGTTAAATAAATAGTTTGTCACGTACCTTTAATACTTCCTTCTCGTTTCAATTCAACTTCCCAGTTTTATTGCCTTCAGTAGTTCTTTCATTTGTTTGTTTGTTTTTTTCCCTATTATCTAGATGTTATGTGAAATAAAACCAGTGTGCTCTTCATTCCAATGAAAATCTCTGTCCTGGGTGCTTTCTCATCTTTTTTCCCCTGTCTTCCAGTAAAGATAATTGTGCTTTACAGGAAGAGGACATTTGGGAACTCAATAGTAATCAGTATTGATTGTCCTTTGTGGCAGGGGGTTAGAAAGATGGACACCTCCTCTTACTGAGATGCATTGACTGCCCAGGCATTCAGTGGCGTAAGAAATATGGATGAGAGATTAAGGTTTTTTTTTTTTTTTTAAAAGACGACATGAAATTAAAATAATCTAGTTTACTTGCTTAAGTCCCTGGTCTTTTTTTCAGTACATGCTATTGTAGAGAAAAACATTTTTATTCATAATCCTAGACATTTTGTTCCAACCTTTCTTTTCAACTGACATAATAAAGACTGCGCAGGTAGACATAATTAATATTAACCATTAATATTAAACATTTCTATGACCTTTTCTTTTATTGTGTTCACATTTACCATTATATGACACCTTTTTTTTGTGCGTGAAATCCAGCCACTTAAATCGAATGTAAATATTTATTCACTATGAACAGGGTTTCACCTTGTGGATGAATTTCATATATAAGGTGTTTTTAACTGTTCTCTGGCATATTATCAACTTCCTAACGAGAAACACAAGTTGTTTTGTGCTTCACGCTTCAGAGAATTTCCCTTGCTTAATAATCGTCCTTTCACTTGATACCAAGGTGTTTGTTCTCTTAATTTGAACTGCTCTGTGGCTCAAAATGTCTCAATTTTGTATCCTCACAAGGAACTCTATTCAGTTATTATCCTTTTGAGCCGTCACACAAGTCTCAGGTGGCATAGTCAATAAAAGCCTTCATAGGATTTTGTGTGAAACTTTACACTCCTCTAGTTGATGATAATAGATCTATTCAGAGTGTCTGGAGAGCAGGAATGGATTATTTTTTGGTGTATATCATCTAAAAATAACAATTTTGCCATGTATATTCACCCTCATGTTGTTCCAGATGACGTTTTGTGTCATTTGAGTTTACAGACTTTTTCCCCATTCGAGGGTATTTCTCACTGATGAATGTGACGTTTTAACTCTGACAGCTTAGCTGCTTCTTCATGCATGCTCACTGGTTTTTCCACCGTTATGAATGTCCTGTGTCTCTTGTGTTTGTGTACTCAGGTCATGGTGAGAAGACATTGACCAGCTCGCTCAGGTTTACACAGTGTGGGCTTCGTCCGTCATGCACAAGACTGCGGTCTGATGCCATCGCTCTCCATTCCGCCTGCCATGGACGGGCACAGCTTTTCGCATTTAGACGGACATCAGATGGATGCCGGGGGGTTTATCCTGGCACCCCCTATGGTAACTATCTCAAATTTACCTCTCATTTAGCATAATGTCTTCGCATCTATAAGTGGAACGTTTTTGGTCACACCAATTAAAAAACGTTTGAACCTACAACCTTTCAGTTGCTAGCCTATATTGTTAACCACAATGCCTTTGGTATAGAGTTACATTTGTTATCACAGGGATATAAGCATATTTGGTATAAGAGCACATTTGCTGTGACAAGACACAATGCTAAGCTATTGTACCTAGTGAACACTCTTTTATTTGTCATAATGTAGTCATAATGTTCGTTACTGGTTTATTTTTTCAAAAACTCGGGTCATTCACTCTGATATCTGGCAAAACCTCAAGACTTTGGTGTGTGTGGGTGACAGAATGACGTCTTTGTGGTCACAGAGTCATTTTAACAGTTGGTAGACACAATTCCTGATAAGCCATGCAGCTTTTTCTCACCGTTTTGTGAAAATTTTGTTATCGTGTATCTTCTATTGTGACAGTGTTCAATAAAATTCAAAGAATAAGATGGTTTAAAATGGAAAAAGGAAGTTTTGGGCAGTTTTGGAGTAAAGTGATGTCATCACGAGTGTAAATAGCACTTGTGCAAATGAAGAGGGTTTCCTGTAGACACAAATTCTGGATATAGACAGAATGACTCGCTATTTTTATGTATGCTATACTCTGCTCCGCTCAAAGTTGTAATGTTTATAAATTTTATTTTTATTTTAGTTCCTATTTTATTTTCAATGTGTCATTCCCGCTTAGTTTAGATTTTACTTTGTGATTAATAGTTTTTAATTACTAGTTTGAAAAAATTTTTGTGTGTGTATGTAAGTGTATATATGTATATATATATATATATATGATTCTTTTAATTTTTGTATTAAAATATTTAGATTTATATTATAAATGTTTATATAAATATTTACATTTTATTTGTTTTGTTTCTATTTTATTTTCAATGTCTTGAAAGTGATTATTTTTATTTTTTATTTGTAGTTTTTGTAGTCAATTTCCTTTGTTTTAATATTATGTGCCAAAAAAAACAATTTCTAAATATATTTAATGCATACAATGCATTAAATGCATATAATGCATTTAATATTACATTTTCATAACAGCCATTTATTGGTTATCGGACATATATATAATAGTTTTATCTACTTTTTTTCTGTCTTTCTTTTTTCTATTTTTAGCTTATCACATCAGCCAGAATTTTAATAGCGGTACATCTCTACCTAACACCCAGAACCTTTGCCTCCAAACATTTCACTTCCTCTATTTCAGAGCTACGTGTTTGCCAACAATCCTTGGAGCTTCCCCCATCAGACCTACAACTTGCCCTGTCCCGTGCAATCTGAAAACCAGTAAGTACCCAAACTTCTGTCTAATCATGTTATCTGATGCGGAGGTTTGGCTTAAGTGTTTTCCAAAACTAGAGGAAACCTAAAAGAAGTCAGAATGAAACCAAAACTGACCTTTTTTTTACTTAACACATGTTATCATGCGTGTTATTCCACAGAAAAAACATGTTTGTCTTCGTAATCTTCCATCAAAATCTAAAATGACTTTCATTTTTGGTTGCCTATATTTTGGTATGTCCAGTTTTTTACTATCCTATCAATGCCTGACGTATGAAATTTGTATTGCGTTTCATTCATGCATCAGTTTATGGAAGTAAAATGGCTTTTTAAACGCCATTCAATGTTTATTTTAAGAAAAGCAAGTTGCCATTGTATTATGTTGGCCATTTCCACAGGGGAAACCCTTTGCAAGTTGGGACAGTGATTTTCTTAGTTATTTGATGATAAAAGACTGTATTGTGTTTGGTACTTTGATACAGGATGTCACAACAAGTCCCTTCATATCTTCATGAACCGATAAGGCGCAAGCAAAAACATCCCTGAACTTGACGTGACATATGATACGTACTTTATCACCTAGCTTGGTCTGCAACTTTAGTCGACTTGGTGAAGCCCTTGGCACTCCGTAATGATTTTTCCTAAACATCTGCTTTGTTGTGCAAATGACTGACTCAGCGGCTTTTTTGTTAAAAAAAGATGGCATAGAAAATCTTTAAAAGGATAGTTCACCCAAAAATGAAAATTTGATTATCATTTAGTATCCTAAACTCTGACATTTTGTGTCTATACAATGAAAGTCAATGGGGTCCAAACAGTGTTGTTTATGGACCCCATTGAATTTCATTGTGTGTACAAAAACATTTTGAAACTATCTTCTTATGTTACTTTCTTTATCAAAATATCCGACAAACAGCTTTAAGAATGTATGCGTCACACATACTTATGAAACGATGTGTATTCATTCAGGAATCGTTGCTATGCCTGATCATTTCACGTTGTCTTGTGATCAGGTGTCATCAGAGGTCATGTGAACGAACGGGTGTTTTGTTTACAGAGACTGTGGGAAGTCCTCTCTGTGTATTTATAGTACACAGTAGCGATTTATTGTAGCAATATGGCACAGGGAAAGGAGGTGGATGAGATAAATGTGTGCAAAGGTCAATGATTTTGAAAACGCTGAAATAAGGGTCTCGGTTTTAGAAAGAATAACAGATTGTGGTTTATGCTATAGCGTCAGTGCTACATCCTGTCCACCCACTCCTTGGTGGAAAAACATCTCAATGCATTCACAGAATTTCATCGCTGACAACGTGAAAACCTTTAATGGTGCTTTGACATTAATTAAAAAATATATATTTTACATCAGTTTATGCAGACAGACCAGGAAAATACCAACTTCACGGTTATTAGTATACTTGGTATTACATTCTTCCACAGCAATACACCAGACACCAGTTTTCCCACTTGAATGAGTCATAGCTAAACAGATGATTCAAACCTTAAAAATGTTGTTCATTTAGACAATATTATTGTTATTTTATATTCTTAAATTGAAGTAAATATATTAGTAGTAGTAGTAGTAGGTAAATTATTATATAAAATGATAAAATTTTAATAAATCAATAAATCAAGCAATTATATTATTATTAATTAAATATATGATTATTATTATTAACAAAAATCATAAAAATTATTTGTAATATTAGTATATATATATATATATAATATTTTGAATTAGTAGGAATTATAACAGTTATAATTAATAATAATAGAAAATAAAGAATAATGAATAACAATACAATAATTCTGATTATTATTGTTACTACTATTATATATTAATAATTATATTATTACTGTTATCATATGTTGTTAATATCAAGTAATTGTAATATTAACAAATAAAAATAATTAATAATTACAACATTACAATAATAACATTTATTATTATGATTTCATATTTAAAATATTATTATTGTTAATACTAATAATAAATTTAAAATGATGGACAATAACTACAGTATTTGTAATTCCTAATATTAATAATACTAATACTAATATTATTAATGATATAATAACTATAATTAACAATATTATTATTTATTATTATTAATAGTAATTGCTATTAAATAGGCACGATATGTAAGAATTTTTTATTAAAATATCCAAAAACCACTAGAACAGTGTTATATATTTTACTGACTTGTGTACTTACATTATCCCAGATGTTTTTCGGAGAATGTTTAAATCCAGAGAAAAAACAATTTAACTAGTGACACGGACCGTGTCCATAGTGTCATTGTGTCGCCTGCCAATGACGTCATAACCCCTCGATTTCCGGTTTTGTTTTGTAGAAAACATGGAAACAAAGTGGTCGACTGTGGCATAATAAAAGCTCTGCTGCTTTCGAGCCGTGTGTCACACTGGTTCAGCAGCCTCGTTTCGCTTCGACAACTTTCAGCTTCACCCTGCTTCATTCTACTACGTTAATAAATCATTAGCTCATCCATGAACA
This sequence comes from Sinocyclocheilus grahami, assembly GCF_001515645.1. Taxonomy (NCBI): domain Eukaryota; kingdom Metazoa; phylum Chordata; class Actinopteri; order Cypriniformes; family Cyprinidae; genus Sinocyclocheilus; species Sinocyclocheilus grahami. The sequence continues at coordinate 589,927 of NW_015505446.1, read as the reverse complement.
TGATTTCTGCCCAAGTCCCGTCAGATTACATCAGCTGTGGGGATGAAGACGACAACTCCCATGATTCCACACTCAGTCACGGCGTCATCAAACTACGCCTTTGTCTATTTGTTTATTTTGAATATGCGCCCTCTAGCGGCGAAAATTACATATTGTGCCTTTAATAAGTATATTGCCAAATGAAATAATTAATGATAATAACAAGAACAACAATAATAATAATAAATATTAATATTATTATTATTATTAGTAGTAGTAGTAGTATTAATACTAACAATATAAACTATAATTAACAATATTTTTGTTTATTATTAATAATTTATTATAGTATTTAGTAATTGCTATCAATTAATAATTATATTACAAATAAAAATAATGCTAATAACAAGAACAACAGTAGTAATAACAATAATAATGACAATACTAATCTTTGTAAATTGGCTCAGCTTCTTAAATATCTGAATGTACACTCTTAACATCAGTCAATCATGCAGTATATTAGGATAATTAAGCACTATTTAATGATAGAACTAAAAACAATGTGATTAGAACTAAAACTTGGTAACCATGTATGAATGCATTTGAACTGAACTTAGGACTGGTGGTGTTTAAAGGAACACTCCACTATTTTTGAAAATAGGCTCATTTTCCAACTCCCCTAGAGTTGAGTTTTAACATTTTCGAATCCATTCAGCCGATCTCCGGGTCTGGCGGTAGCACTTTTAGCTGTAGCTTAGCATAGATCATCGAATCTGATTAGACCGTTAGCATCTCACTCAAAAATGACCAAAGAGTTTCTATATTTTTCCTATTTAAAACTTGACTCTTCTGTAGTTCGTGTACTAAGACCGACGAAAAATGAAAAGGCCGATTTTCTAGGCCGATATGGTTAGGAACTATACTCTCATTCCGGCTTAATAATCAAGGAACTTTGCTGCCGTACCATGGGTATAAAAAATAGATAATAGTAATTGATAATAGTAATTGTTATTAAAAGATAATACTACTACTAATTCTACTACTAATAACAATATACATCGCAGTAAAGATTGATGAGCTGCTGAGTTCATGAATATTAATCACATTGTCAGCATTCGCTCGAACTGATTTGCTGAAATAAAAACAGGGACGGTAATAGATGAGCACCAGCCAATGAGATTGCCGTTTGCACATTAGCATTAGAGAAACCGGCATATCTTCTGCTTGTTCTTAAAAGCTGAAGAATTCTAAATGAACTCCGTTATTTAGACAGGAAAATAGAACAAAGAATATGGTTTACATGTAGCGCCTCAATTCAGCGTGGTATGTAAGACTCTCTCGCTCTCTTTCATTGCATGTGTGAGAAACACAACACAGCACTCTCAGCAAAGCGACGGAGAGTCGTGCGCCTTCACACTAGAGTTTACGGTGCGTCAAATACAGATGCGCTCCGCATCCATTGAGATGAACTGAAAAAGTACAGATCACTTGACAGAGAGCAAAATTCTCAAGCATTCAGTCAGAGTGTTCGGCGAATGAAAATACATCTATGCTAAACTTATAATTAGCCTCTAACACACACACTGGTGAGTAAAATCTAAGAATTTATTAGCCAATGGCAAACAATAGACATTATTTAGTTGCCCATATTGAAGATTTAGTCACATATGCGAGTGATTTACTCGCAATGTAGAGGGTTGCACTGTAAAAATGAATGTCTACCTTTTAATTATTGTTAGTCTATGTACAAATGTGTCATTTGTTTTCAAGACACATTTGTGTCAGAGGTTAACCTGTTGACTCTATAAACTTGGACTTACAAACACACACTCATCTCACTTGTACTGGGCATTACCAGCAAATTAACATCCATGTACACATCAGGAAGGTGTTATGGAGTTTTTGTTTTGTTTAGTCTAAGATTGTTACTCCTGTGTTTTGTTCTATTTTTTTTCTTAATCATTATTTTTCTAAAAAGAACAAAATGCCAGAACACACAATAATTGAAGTTATAATTACATTTATTTTTCCACAAGTTTCCCACAAACCTTGTTGCCGTTAAACTTCCAGGTTCACACTCTGTACAATCAAACCCTTTATCTAGGTCCAACTGCTTTTTAAAGCAACAGCCACATCACTTCCTGTGGAAGCTGCCATTTTGATGTGATGTCAGAGGGGGGAGAACTTAGGAACAGTTGTTTTGAATGAATGAATGAATGAATGAGGCATTTATATAGTGCTTTATTGTGTATTGCTGTACACCCAAAGTGCTTTACAATCATATGAGGGGGGTCTCTCCTCACTAGGGCTGAACGATTTTGGAAAGTAATCTAATTGCGATTTTTTTTTACCAATATTGCGATTTAATATGCAGTTATTTTTTAAAGCTCTTTATGTTCTGTATTATTCAACAAAGACAAGCTATAAATCATTGTATAGTATGACCAACACACTATTAGATAGATTAAACCTAAATGTTCTTTTCTGTAACCCAGGCCTATATGTTACGATGAAATTAGGTGATGCATGAATTGATATGAATGACATTTTTATTTAACATCTACAATCACTATAGTATATTGATTGATTTGTTGAACTTCCAACCTTGTAGGCATGTAATAATTATGTTTAAATAAGCCTGGTGTAAACATTAATATGAAAGTCAGTAACAAATCACACAAACTAAAGTAGATTGCAGAAATATAAAAACAAATCTGTTGCTTTACCACACTACTTTAGGTCATTAATTAAGTCACTGTAATAAACATATGTAAACATGTGGACTGGACTAAACACTGTCTGTTAACTTTAGACCAGTTCTCAAACTTTTTTGGTCGTGCCCCCCTTTAAACCTATTAAAAAAAAAAAACTGCCCCCCTTTCCCAATCCCTATTCCACCTCAGACTACCAAATAATTTCACTAAACATTATGAAAAATTTATGCTTTTTTTAATATAAAAAACCTACAGGGAAAAAACACCTGCATCACTTGAAACATTGAAAAATAGCATAGAGAGAATAACTTATTATTATTATTATTCTCTCGCTGTTATTTATTTATTTTTTGTGGGTTTCATGCTGTCCGCTAAGGCATAGGACACACACACAGGCTTTCCTCCTCACCAACGACAGTAAACACAGTGTCTACACCGAACGCGAGCGGCAAAATACAGCAGAACCATTATAATCAGTGACGCTGTCTACACTGGATGCGGCGCGACATTAAACTGATGCCTTGGTCTATTTATGACGTACTGACACAAAGTTAAAATGATTTGCAATGGTCTCTTTGTCACGTCCAGTGTAAAGCTGTTGGTGTCAACTGTAGCGTCTGGTATAGACACGGCGAGTGAAGCCGAGAGCAAGATATGCCTCGTCATATTTTCAGCATTTAGCTTTTAAATGACCAGCACCTGCCTGGGTCTGTGCGACTTCATCTATGGCTTTTCTCTTCGCTTTCACAAACCGATCCATCTCCCACTCTAAGTTACGTCCTTTGGCTATTTACTGTTTTATTTCTTTTCTTTTTCTGCTGATGGCCCGCGCTCGACTTGAAGCAGCGCTGCTTAGACCGATGGGTGTGTGTCATCAAAGTACTGCGAGAGCTATAAGAGAGCGCGGACGTCTCCTTATGCTTTCTCTCGCCGTACTTTGATGTCATACACCGATCGATTTTCAAGTCGAACACACCTCTTTACTCTCGCGTGTCACGTGACCGAGTGTAATCGCAGCCTCTCATATCGCGATATTATCGCAAATGCAATTAATCGTTCAGCCCTACTCCTCACCCACCACCAGTGTATAGGTAGAGAGTAGAGAGAGAGAGATAGAGCCAATTCAGTGGATGGGGATTATTAGAAGACCATGATTGACAAGGGCCAGTGGAGGGAATTTGGCCAGGACACCGGGGTTACACCCCTACTCTTTACGAGAATTGCCATGGGATTTTTTCTGACGCTATAAGAGAGCGCGGACGTCTCCTTATGCTTTCTCTCGCCGTACTTTGATGTCATACACCGATCGATTTTCAAGTCGAACACACCTCTTTACTCTCGCGTGTCACGTGACCGAGTGTAATCGCAGCCTCTCATATCGCGATATTATCGCAAATGCAATTAATCGTTCAGCCCTACTCCTCACCCACCACCAGTGTATAGGTAGAGAGTAGAGAGAGAGAGATAGAGCCAATTCAGTGGATGGGGATTATTAGAAGACCATGATTGACAAGGGCCAGTGGAGGGAATTTGGCCAGGACACCGGGGTTACACCCCTACTCTTTACGAGAATTGCCATGGGATTTTTTCTGACCACAGAGAGTCAGGACCTCGGTTTAACGTCTCATCTGAAGGACGGCCCTTTTTACAGCATAGCGTCTAGTGGTCGACCGATATGGGTTTTTTGATAGACGATGCCGATATCTTGGAAAGCAGGGAGGCCGATATAAAGCAGATATCATTTTATTTATTTTAATTTATATTTAAGAAATTTGAAATAATTTGAAAATGGATAAAAAATAATTGTGTAAAATAAACATACGTATACTTTAGAAGACAAAGCATTTTTCACAAATAAATACATTTTTAATAAAAATCTAATTAAAAAGGAAGTAAACACTGTAACCAACAGGGCACTCAGTATTCTGGGAAGTGTGTGTGCATTGGGAATCTTTTTTTTTTTTTTTTTTAAATAAAGCCAAGGTAACACTCATTTTACATAGAGCACGCAATGAAAATTACATGAATATGACAGTGGGCAAATGCATAAAGCGCAGCATAATTTGAAATCACTAACTTAGTTTAAAGTTTGTCGATCGTGCATCTTCAGTGAAGTTGAACTCTCCTCCTGTCAGCATTAAATTTGCACGGACCGACCGTCACACAGAGAACACGCGATCATGCAGCCTACACATGCACACTTCACAAGATCTCACAACTGGATCCGTCTAAGTTTGCAAGGTTTGTGAAATTAAATGTTCATTAGTCATTCAAAGATTTGTTTAAATTATATAAATGCGTATTTGCTGAATGCTGACGGCAAATGAGAAAGTATTATAATATTTGCCTTTCTATTACTAATAATATTAAAGCAATCGTTATAATACTTTTTTGTATACATTTGAATTCCTTTGTTTAACAGTTCTATCTGATTATTAGACAGACTTCTATCCGTATTAGACAGAACTGAACGACGACAGAGAACAAGAGGGAGAATGTGAGCGGTGTGCGCTCAGGCGCTGCCGCTCTCAGCGCCGTCAAAATAAAAGTCCCGCCTCGAACACATCGGCCAAACAGAAAAACTTATCGGCTAATGCCGATATTTGAAATATCGGCCGATATATCGGTCGACCACTAATAGTGTCCCTGTCGCTATACTGGGGCATTAAGACCCACACAGACCCCCTGCTGGTCTCACTAACACTTCTTCCAGCAGCAACCTAGTTTTCCCAGGAGGTCTCCCATCCAGGTACTGACCAGACTAAACCCTGCTTAGCCATTTTTGGCTGTTTTGCCATTTAATTTGTTGTTAAACTCTCTTCTGTTAATGGTTGTTTTTTACTTGTTTGGAATGTTTAAGTCTGGTTGTGTTGGGTGTTTATATTATTTAATTTGATTGTTACAAACTTTTAATTTTTTCCCCCCAGTTGGTATGCCGTGTAGGAAGGGCTTCAGCCTAGGCCTGGGCGATAAAACGGTATCGGTATTTATCGACGGTACACTTTCATCGATAACGATAGAAAAAAATGTTTGATATAGCGCACGATATAGGCACGTGCTATGAGTGAGGCAGACAGCCCACGAACACATGCTGAAATGAGTGCTGTGTCTGTCTGTGATGAGAAGATTTTGAATAAAGAATGAATATTAGTCGAATTAAAAAAAAAAAAAATTGCATTTGAATGCAAAAACGGTGCAATCAAATGTTATGTGTGCCTTGTCAGTGGCGCACGAGATGCGGTTATAATGATGTAAGTGACGTTGTCGCATTTTAATGTTTTGTTAGTCTAGCCCACGAGATGCGCGCTGCTGCGTTATGCATTCAAAATATTAGAGAAATATAGTAGCTCAATGCGGAGAAAGTCTTAATAATTAGGTTAAAACCAAAACCAAGCCATTCACACAGAACGCATATTCAGCGCATTTTTTAGATAGAAAAATATGACTGTTGCACTCGCGTCTCACACAAGAGATGTAGCCATGCAAAGTTAAAAAAAAAGTTTAAACTTTTAGGAAACGTTACAAATTTGTGAAGGTTTATTCCATTTCACTGCGTCTCTTATGTTTTTAAATGCAATCTGTGTGAATGGCGCTCTTTGTATTAAGCAATGCATGATGCTGTTTTGTTTATAATTGTTTATGCAATTTACGAAATTATATTTGATTTATATATGTTAATTTAGACGTTATGCAAGTTTTTTTATAGACCATTGTTATTTCATTGCACCCTCCTGTGGCCTCGGGAGACAAGACAAATGTTTCCTTAAGACTTATTTAATCTGCATATAAAACATAAAGGAGATATTTGTTTACATTTTATTTTGTGTTTGACTTAAAACAAAGCAAAAAAAATATTTGTTGTCTTAATAAATTGGGTAAACTAAAAATACAGAGGTTAAATTTTTTTTTTAAATTCTATTGCTCTTTGTTTTAAAAAGGGTTATTAAAATGTCAATAATTATCGATACCGAATGATATGAAACATTATATCGTTGATACATTTTTTTAGCTATATCGCCCAGCCCTACTTCAGCCTATAAATAGGCTTGCTAGCTGAAAGGAAGTCCGTTATTGTTCTGATTGTGGATTGAGCAGTGTTGCACCCTTGGACCATTTGGTTTAGCCAAATTAGCACATTGTTGCTGTTTTGTTTTCTTTTTGTACAGTTTTTATTTATTTTTGTTTCCTCGTGCACTGTAAATATTTTTCCACCTTCCAATAAAACACAATTTTTGGGGGGGGATTACCAACATTTTGTACAGAGCGTCATTTCCTTTTCCGCTCCAACTGTTTGGCCCCCTTACAATTTGTCTTAAATATAAATAATATATGTTGATTCTGACACAAAAACAAAAACAGTTTGAATCAGTGATAGTGTCATCCAGATATGTTGGAATGTCACCGGTACAGTAGAAAAAAAAATTGTTCTGGTGCCATATTTAATTGAACACAATTAAAACAAGCATTGAAAGAGAGGCATACAGTCTGTTCAACATGTCATAATGTGTACCTGGGTGTTGAATGTTCAGCCGATAAAGGTGTCTAGACATGGCTTGTGAGTGTTGTTTACCACCACGCTCTGTCTGAAAGCAATAAAATGGTCAGACAAAAAACAGGTTGTTTCAAGAGACAATATACTTTATTAGTATTTATTTACTAGCCTGAAAATGATTTTATAGTCCATTTTCCTGCACCTTTCGCTTCATATACAAGTGAGGGATGAGATTACACAAGGCAGAGATGGGGCATTATGGGATGGGTTCATTGTTCCAGAGGTTAGTGCAGAGTGAATTGTATTGTGTTGATGGAATGTGCTTGAATCGATGTGCCAAACCTGCGGTACAATATCAGAAGAAGGGGATTTCCATATAACCTCTTGAGTCTGAGGATATTTAAATATGCACAATTTTATTTGAAGAACACAAATGCACTGTTATGCAGCTATAATATTTTCTTAATATTTCCTTTATTAATAAATATCCCTGTTTTTATAGTGTCATGATAAGAGTGTCATGTGCAAATTCGTTTTTATTCATCTTTTATAAAAATACAACAAATTTGACCTGAAACTATTTTTATCTATTGAGTCCATACGAGTAAAGAAAAAAAGAATATAAACCATAAATATCATAGACTAGCGTGTTTCCATACAATCCAGTCTTGATAAAATCTTGCATGTATTATTTCCATATGATATTATTAATATTCAATTTAAAAAAAATTTCAGATTTGCCATACAGATTAATAATAAAACTGTACTAATAGTATTAGTAATTTTTACCATATTGTCTTGGTTTAGTAATAATGCATACACTACTGTTCAAAAGTATTTTTTTTTTTTTTTTAGAAGTTTCTTCTGCTCACCAAGGCTGTATGTATTTAATCAAAAATACAGTAAAAAGTAATATTGTGAAATAGTATTACAATCTAAAATGACTTTTCTATGTGGATATATTTTCAAATGTAATTTATTTCTGTAATGCTAAGCTGAATTTTCAGCATCATTACTCCAGTCTTCAGTGTCACATGAAACTTCAGAAATCATTTAAACAGTTGTGAATGATGTTTAATATTTTTTGTGGAAAATGTGATTTTAAAAAAATTATAAATAGAACAGCGTTTATTTTGAAATAGAAATATTTGTAACATTATAAATGTCCTTACTGTGATTTTTTTATTCATTTAATGCATCCTTGCTAAAATTATAAATCTAAACAGACCACAAACTTTTGAACGGTAGTGTATATGCTTTATTGTATATTTTTAGAATTTAGTGCAATTTTTTAGATAATATTTATTTATATGAAAGTCACATGCTCAGTGGCAGCTTGCTGTCAAAGCAGTTCAACTGTATCATCCTAACTAGCAACATGACAAAAATATCCACCTCGGTGTGAAGCTTCCTGAAATGTATTGCGGTGATTTCCCACAATGTAAAGTGAAGTGAAAGAAAGTGAACTGAAAGTAAGCATCACATGACGCGTAAGGTACTTAATGAATGAATGTCACACGACGGGAGGCCTTCAGTGGAGGCCCTTTTGTATAGTTATACACATTTGTGAACTTTCTAGAATTACATTTAAAGGTGGAATATCATGAAAATCTGACTTTTCCAGGTTTTAAGTGCTATAATCAGTAGGGCTGTGTATCACCAGCAAAGTCACGATACAGAGGCCACGATACGATACCTCAGTATTTCACCTCAGCAGAATTTACTAAAACAACTGTTTATTAAACACTGTATACTATAGTGCCATTTCTAACTATTGGCAGAGCAGGCAGTTGACCTCTGCATTATGAAGGGCCTCCAAAACTGTACCACAGTACAATATAGGTAATGGCATATGTTTCATGTTTACATTGTGCACTCCCCACCAGGTACAATATTCTGATTGTTTGCATATTGTTTTTAAGCCCATAAATAATAAAGTACTCGTTCTAATAAATTTATATTGTAATGTACTCATTCTAATATATAAAAAAAACATCATAACATTGCTGGTAGGTTATCATTGTAAAATTAGAAGAGTTCTAAACTAATGCGCTATCTTCTGTATCTAACACACACACACACGCTCAGTCATTCACACAGATCACGTTGCGGCCACACTCAGACATTCAGGAACAAATTTTAGCACTGCCCCGCAATTTTATCAACTAAATAACTTAATCGCTCAAGAGCTACATTATCTTTCTCAACAAGGAGCTGGTAACATCATTGTTTTTAAAGGAATTAAAGCCACAGCTTCACTGTTAATAGAGAAACGCAGAAAAACAGTGGTAATTCATACTTACACAGCCTCTCTCTCTCATAAATGAACACTTGATGAATTACACTTTTCTGAGAATAGAATATAGAAGTGGAGATCGCTAAACTGCAAGCTAGTTTCGAGGATTATGGCTCTTTATATCAGGCAACCCAGTTGTGTTCCTCTGCGGCCAGATTAAACCTTGTTGTAGCCTATATATATATTATGCTCTATTCATTATTTTTTTAGAAACCACACACTTTTCTACTCAATTTTAAACGTTGTTCTTGTATTAAAATTAAGTGCGGTCCACTGCTGCACACGTGCCACAATATCGATACAGGGCCAGCTGTATCGATACTCGTCTCGTCAAATCTCTGTGACGATACATTGTCATATCGATGTATCGAACACAGCACTAATAATCAGGTCCCTGGTGCATCTACCAACCAAGGAAACGTGAAAAAGATTAACCCAGTAACTTTGTTTTGGTAAGCCTTTTTCTGCAAGCGTCTGAGAAAACGAGCACTTCAGATTTTGCTCCATCTGTAAGTTTACACTCACGGTGCCGTTATTGTGTTTTCGCAAGCGACAACGGTGTACCAGTTCTAATGCCATGGTGAAAGTTTGAGCAAAATATGCTAACTGTTCTGTCTTTGGCTGCACAGACGAGCACAGAACACTGTTTAAAGTCCCAGCCTCAGAAGAGACGAGAGCAGTGGATTTATAGATTTATTTACTGTATATTGCTGCTGCCACACAGAACTAAAATAAACATGCGATTTATTTCCCAGCTGTTTACCTTCACAGACATAACCGACTGTTTTTTGTAACTCATGTGTGTTTTTAACATAAACTTGTGTGTGAATGAGAACTTCGTTTAGTACTCACATGCCTGTGACAGCCGCTTTCTGTCCGTGTGCCCTCAGAAAACCATATATCAAAAGTTTAAACTCGTATGGTTTAAAACGCATGATTTCAGTGCCATAAACATGATAATCAGAACCAAAACAGATGTTTTTAGCAGTTCCGAGCTGTAATGGCGCAGCTCTATTCAGGAAAAGGGGGCGGGGAGCAGCAGCTCATTTGCATTTAAAGAGACGGGCCCGAAAAACAGCGTGTTTCTGCTTCCACTCAAAATAGGCATTTTCAAAATGATATAATAAATGATCTGTGGAGTATTTTGAGCTGAAATTTCACAGACACATTCTGGGGACACCAGAGACTTAGGCCTATATTACATATTGTAAAAAGGGGCATAATATGTCTCCTTTAAAGAGTAAAAATTAAAATGTAATCATTATTATATGGTCTCTTTGTGTCTTTTACATCGACTTGTTTATAATTTTCACTTATAAAGTCATTATGTGGGTTTGTTTTTCTTTTTTATGTCCCACCGTGACTTTATCGATCCCATTGCTGTCACTAGGATGTGACTGTTTGTTTTTATTACACGAAACGGTGAATTTCCCTCTTCCTTTTTTGCCCGTCTGTTTACTCTACTCGTGATCCATCATGAAACTCTGAACGCTGCTCTTACATTTCTTCTGTCTCTTTTTCTCAGGCAGCAGCTTATCAACGGCCCATTGGACATGGCCACGGATTTTTTTCCCAACGGTCTCAGCGACTTTGACTTCCCTGGTCTGAATCTCACTCGGAATGACGACCTCCCTCCGGTAAGACACTGCTGTTCAGGATGTTGGCATATTTTGGAGGCTTTGATCCTCCTTGTGTTGTGTTCACGGCTGATGAAATGACCTCAAGATGGGATGAAGACTGTGTTTGTCATCTCAGAGAGACTTGTTATCAACAATCGACAAGCTATAGTTACTTGGCTGTTTGAGAATTTAGTATGTGTAGCATCTTTCCTTTCCATTATCTTTTATGAATATGAATATAACGGTTTTACAGTTAACTTTTTTTTCAGGAAGCTTTTTAGGAAATTTCAAGTCTGTAAATGGCATCAGCTTAGAGTTTGAGTGGATTTGAGTGGCAAGAGCCATTTTTAGGGCTAAATAACCTTTTTTAGGTTTTGTAAAGCAGTGGATGGGTTGTGATCATGGAGTCAAAGTTTGGCCTGTTAGTAGGGCTGCTCGATTATGGCAAAAATCTTTAATCTAATCTTAAATGATTATTTTTTTATTAGTATTGAGCTAGTATGATTAGTATTGAGCTTCAGTTGGCACAAATTTGTCTGTCTGTACAGGTTGCATGACATCCCCATGATTTGTGACATTCGCAAGGTTTATTTGCATGGTAAACTATTGGCTGCTAAGTGCGTAAAACCATTGAAATGCATTTTTTATGATTAACAATATGGTACTGTGCTTGGTACTGGATCGCCACTGAAGAAGACATGCAGGAGTGTAGAATGAGAAACCTTAACCTCAAAGACAACTTTCAGCCAAAAAGCACTCTATGTAAAAGAAAAACGTTCTAAATATAAAACAGGTTTTCTGAACATTTCCCCCATCTGCCATTGTCCCACTGCCATTGCAATGCTTCCACTTTCATTTCTACAGAACAAATCTTTTTTTTTAAGAAAAGGTGCCTCCCAAACAGGACAGACGGTAAAAAGAAAACACGAACTGACTGACGTGATTCATTTCAGTGTTGTCACACCTTTTTCCCGTCATGTTTAAACCTGCGTCCCGCACCTATAAGTGGAACATAATGGGGATTAAATGTGGATCCACCCTTCTGACCCCTGCATAACAGCACGAGCTGCTCATTTCATGCCCTGCGGCTCTCTGCCATTTTCACTGTGTAGGAGTCAGACACCAGCGACAAATTCTCTGGCTCCAGGCAGCGCTGTAGCACTTTAATCGCCACACGCTCTGACACTGTAACAAAATCACACAAGCACTGGTTTCAGTTCCCTCCTCGCTGTAGCTATGTTTACTTGAGCGTTTGTAACAGGAACATTACCTCAGCGGCTAAATAGATAAACCCATTTCAGTCTCAATGGGCTGAATGGGGAAAAAGACAAAAATAAAGCTAAATAAAGGCACCTGTTTTGGAGTGTGGGTTGATGGGAAACATACGAAAGAGAAAAACACTTAAGTGAAGCATTCAGACTGGATGAAAATATTTTATAGTGCTTTTTCTGCCTTTTTATTTTCAGTATTCATAATAATTATTGAATATTAGACAAAACCTGACAAATATATTAAATTAAATGTTAAATGAATAAGAAAGGTAGAAAAATTGTATGTATTTGTGTGTGTGTGTGTGTGTGCATGTTTATGTGGTTTATGAGGACACAAATTTGTATAATAACATGGGTATGACATAGGTATTACAACGAGAAAGTGTTTTATGAGGACATTTTCAGTGTCCCCGTAATTCAAAAGGCTTATAAATAATTCAGAATGAGTTTTTTTGAAAATCTAAAAATGTAGAAAGTTTCCTGTGAGGGGTAGGTTTAGGGGTAGGGTTGGTGTAGGACAATAGAAAATACGGTTTGTACAGTATAAAAACCATTACGCCTATGGAGAGTCCCCATAAACCATAAAAACAAACCTGTTTGTGTGTGTGTGTGTATACATTAGATATATCCTGACAAATATTATTTAAAAATTATATAAGTTGTATAAGTAATTGCAATAATATTTTGAATATTAATTTGGACTGTATTTTTGTAATTAAATATTGTCAACTATTCATATTACATTATATTTTTCTGCTTATCGCCAATATTCAAAATATTTCGTCGTCCCATAAATGGATTGTACAAGCTTCTCAATGTCCTGATTCAGAAAGCATTTAATCGTTCAAAAATGTAAAACGGCACTGTTTGATGATGCAAATGAGTTGTTGAAAGTATTTATTGTTATGAAATTATTTTAACAGTCTGAAAAAAAAGAGGAAAAAAAACAGACTCTCGGAAATCAATCCAAATCCTAAATGTAATGATTTAGCATGTTTAGTTAGAGATGCTCTGGTCAAATAGAAAGCGCATTTTCATTCGTGTCAAATGAAATCTTCCATCTGCTCTTGCTAACGTCAGTTTTTTTGGTCTAGTACAGTCGGATTTAAACATGTCTGGGTGATTCAGACTCAAGAAAGGTGCATGGTGAGTAAGACATCCTCTGTTGTGGTTAGTGCCATGCTTTCCTTCAGAAGATCACAGTCATGGCACAGAGCTGCTGCCAGGGAAGACTCTCCATCACACTGACACTAAGAAAATATAACTCATGAGCTCATGACTAATAGAGCGAGAAGCCTTCGAGAGAGCCGCGCATGCTCTTCAGATGAATGCAGCCTAATATCCCCGCAGCGTTTCTGCATGTCTTTCTAATAAGTGCCACACACTCGATCTGTAAATAAGCTTTCAAAGCAGTGAGCTTGTTCAGGATGTTGTTCCTCATTATGTGAAGCTCTCTCAGGATTTCCTCTTTTTGTTTAGACACGAATTGTTGTTTACAGGATGTACGACCATACAATCAAAATAACGACAGACCACAAATCTTCTAGCCTTGCACCCACAGCTTGATGCTCTATTTAAGATACTCTGTTTACAAGTTTGATTAGTGACGGATCACAAGTATGTTTTTGTTTTTAATAATAATAGTATTACTATTATTATTCATCCAATTTCATTTTATTTGATAAAACCTGACAAATATTATTTAAATATTAATTTATATATGATAATGATAAATAAAAAAGTCATCATGTATTGTGTATGTAATATTATCATAATATCATAATAGCTATTATTAATATTTATCATACGTTTTCATTGTAATGCTATTAATAAAGATATTAATATTTATCATAATTTTCATTTTTATATGTGTGTGTGTGTGTGTGTGAGACAGAAAGAGAGAGAGAATAATAAATAAATTAAATTGTGTATATGTGTAATCATATATAATAATAGTAATATTATATATTTATTTATATATGATAATGATAAATAAAGACATTTATTATGTGTATATCATATAATTTATTTTACATGTATCAAAATATCTCTATTTTTTACTTTTTAAATGATAATAGTAATGGTATTATTCATATTTATCATAAATTTTCATTTGTGTGTGTGTGTGTGTGTGTGAGAGCGAGAGAGAGAGAGGTGATAATAAATAAATATGTTATTTATTATGTGTATATAATGTGTAGTCATATATAATAGTGATATCATATATTATATAAAAATATACTTTTTGTATTTTTAATATTTGTTTATATTTATGTTTACATATTTATAAATTATGATAAATGATGATAGATAAAAAATAATGATAAAATTATATAATGATAATGTCATTTAATACCATTTATTTTATAGGCTGTATGTTATACTAATTAATAAAGATGAAACCATAATAAATAAAAATGAACAATAATTAAAAAAAACAATAATAATTATATTATTATTATTATTAAATAAAATAGAATATATATATATATATATATATATATATATATATATATACATACATATAAATGTAAAATAAGTTAATATGTATTTTACTGGTAACATTGTTTTATATAATTTTCACAACTGCTTATATATAATTAAAATAATGTTTATAAAAGTTTATAGATCATAAAAAGTGTTGGCAACAATTTACAATAAGGTCTCTTTGGTTAACATTATTTAATGCGTTAACTAACATGAACTGACAATGAACAATATATTTTTAGATTTATATATATATATATATTTTTTTTTTTTTTTTTTTTTTAACCATTCGATCTAAAAAGCTTTTAGGTTACATAATTGCCTGAACAATTTCTATGTATTTTAAATTTGTTAGCATTAATTTAGGTTTTTACATGTTTGTTTTCTCTTTGTATTAAACCAGAGATAGGAGGTGTGAATGATCACGCAGTGTTCTTGCATCAATTCTTTTTTTTCTTTTTTTTTCCCTTCTTTCTGGTGATCTTACTTGCACACATGCTAATTGTCACCTGTCACACATACTGTAGTCATGCACCTGGCCTGAGGTCGTTGATAAGTTTGCAGCCGTGCAAAAGCACAGAGCTTTACTGAACCCAGCTGAGCGCTTGAAGAGACAGTGACTGCACTGGAAACGCACTGTGATTCTTTTCACACTCATGCATGGACCTTCAGTTATAAAAAATAAGAAATCTGGTAATGAATGAAGGTATTATACAAATGCATATGGTGATTATTATTTCTCTTAGTTGTTTTTTCTGGCCTAGCTCTGCACTTCGCTTCTGATTGGCTACAGAGATGCTTGTTAAGGAGGAAGTAGGCATTTTCATGAGCTAAAGTGTTCATTTGTTCATCTGTTTCTCAAATGGAAACATTCCTCTTGGTTTATTTGCTTTGATGAGCACATAAGATGTTTCACAATCTAAAGGAAAAGACAACCTGAACTCTACAACACAAGAGAATGTGAAACCGCAGGCCAACCACAAAGCTCACAGACCTACATGCATTTGCGTACTCCTGTCACAGGCACGTTTTGTAGTGCATGCATCATCATCTGCGTCTCTGGGAGGGTCTTTGGAAAGAAATTTTTTTTTTTCTTGAACTACTTAGTGTTTGAGCACTCTGCAGAGATTCATTTAAATGTTCAGACGGCTATAGGTGGGAGGTTGCGGTAAGTGGATTTCAGAGGAAACCTACAGTTGTTAATTTAGCCTACTCCATTTAGACTTAACTGGAAGCCATTTTTCCTACACACCTTACAAGGAAGGAAGATGCCTGTGTTTATCGTCCTCATTGCATTTTATTCAGAAGTGTCTTAGATATCAAATTCAAGATATTGTCTTGTTGTTTGCCATTTATTTTATGGTTTAAACACCTTGTCACAATTTTTATGTATATTTTATATATATTATGAACATACACCCACACACACTTTAAATAATATCGGTCCTGGAGTGGCCTAGCCAGTCTCCAGATCTCAACCCCATAGAAAATCTTTGGAGGGAGTTGAAAACTTGCACAATTGGTGGCTGACTAAATACTTTTTTTCCCCACTGTACATACATACATATAAAATACAAAATAATCAATATATTTTTCTCAATAACATATATTTTATTTTTTAATAAAAAATATTTATTTAATTTATAATACTTTAAATAATAAATAATAAAAATTAATAATGAATATAAATATATTTTGTTCTCAGCTAACATACATTGTATTAATCAGTTTATAATACAAAATAATAAATATAAATATATTTTTCTCAATAACATACTTTGAATTATGCACTTTTCTATTATAGTTTCATTTTTATGTATTTTTAAAAATGTATAATGTTTTCAACATTTAAAACTTGTTTATTTTATTTTATTTATCTACTTTATAAATAATATATATAATATATATACACATACATATATATATATATATATATATATATATATATATATACACATACATATGTAAAGATAAAATACATTTAAATATAAATATTTTTCTCACTAACAAATGTTACAGTGTACTTTTAGAATATAATTTTTTATATTTTAATTTTATTTTGTAACAAATGTTTTTTTATTTTTTTATTTGTGAGTTTCTAGATGTGTTTCTAGAGTTTCACATTCAATTTTGCTTTTAGGAAAATCATTCTGACTACAAAGGTAACTAGTAACAGTACAGTAAGTGTGTGCACATTAACATTGTTTAATGCATTAACATAAAGATTACATGTATAAAACGTCTGTATTGTTAGTTCATGATACCTAATGCTGTACATAATATTAAAACCGGCATCTTTTTTGTTAAGTAAATTAACGGCAGATCTTTCTCATACCACCCCCTCAGTGGAAGGATATTAAACACACTTTAGGCTGATAATCAGTGACTCATGTTTACTGATATCTCCGTAATACTGAATCGCACAACATCAAGGTGCCGATCTGTCGCAGGGGCTACCAGTCACTGGCTAATTATGGCCATGATGTGCCTCCACAAGACATCGATTTCTATTACTAGCCATCACGGGACTCCAAACTGATTAGACCCGCTCAGATGGCCTGATGTTTGCTTCGGTAAGAAGCCCAGGCAGGTGTTTATTCCAGTCTGATGCGTTTTGGGACACCGGCCAATTGCATCTGAATTTATTTAGCATCTAAGGTGCCTTTAAAACTGGACTAGAGTCCTAAAAACACTCTGTTAACTCATAAAACTAATCGGTCTGATTGTTTTCCATTCATAAGTGATGAAAGAGCAGAGCCCGGACTGAAATAAATGCGCTCAGCTGGGAGCCACTAAACATAATAATCATTAAATAATGATCTGACAGCGTTAAACAGATCCAGTGCAGCCGCCACAGCGCTCTGGAGAACCGTAGCGCTGCACTGTTTACACTACGAATGCGGTTGAGTTACACCATGTACTGTAAAGAGGGCCTGACTGCCAGTAACTCTAGTCACTTACCAACAAAAGCATCATTTCCTGAAAGCTCCTCCCCTCCCCTCCCCCTCGCTCAGCTCCCCTCCCCTCTCAACCACCTTTAGCATTGAGGAACTAAACCACAATCAATATGAGTAAACCTCCATGCACATACCTGTCACTCCTCTTTTACTAGGAAGGGCACAGGGGTCTCTCACCAGCCTAGAAACGTACCTGTTGTGCCGGCGGGAGAGCTGTTTTTCTTTCCGCCCGTCTGGCTTTGGGAATGTTGCAGCTGTGAGCTTGCCGGTTCTTTCTCCAGCACATGGAAAGGATCTGTTGTTTCCAGGAGGTGAATGATAGTGACTTGGACCCATGTCACTCATGCAGTTTTGGACTAAGTTTTATGCACAGATGGGACGTCCTCCTCCCAAGGTAGAGCACATAAATCTCTTTAATACGATCCTTTTGTAGCATTTTAGGGGGTTGAAAAATATAATGTTGCCAGGTGAGAAATTCAGGTTTGATTGCCCAAGGAAAGACGTTTCTTGTCTAGTGCTCTACTTTATTTCCCTCAGATTATTTCCTTGATAAGATAAGCTTCTTGTAGCTTCTGAAGATCTGCGATCTGTTGCACAGCAGTCAGTTTTATTACCATTATTATTTATTTTACTTTTACTATACTGTCATTTTGGCATTTTTATTGATGGGTTTTTATTGCCTGCATTTTTTTTTTCAGTAATACAATGTTATTATATACAGAGAAAATATATAATAATTTTTTTAATATATATATATATATATATATATATATATATATGTATATTTTTTTCTCAGTAAAATTCCTTTTATTTTGTACTTTTTATTATATGTATTTATTTTTGTATTTTATTTACTTATATAAATATATACATATGTATAAAAATACTTTTTTAATTAAATGTATGTATTTCTTTTTAATTTGATTTACTTATATAAATATATACATTTATATATCATATTTAAATAATATGATGCATTATATATGTATATATAATACAAAATAGTATATATAAATATTACATTTATTTAAATATATCAGTCACATTTTACAATGTACTTTCATTATATTTTTAAATGTATTTTAACTCACAATTAGATCTTTTAGCATTTTATTTTGTTTTTATTTTTGTTTTTTAAATATGTGACAGGTTCTAGATTGACATTTTGCGTTCAGTTTTGCATTTAGGAACATCATTCTGATTCCAAAAGCTGACTGGTAACTATAAGCATGACAAACACAAAAGCTGGTTTCCAGTAAGAGGTGGATGCAGGTGATTCTTGGATTTAGCGCAATTTTGTATTCTTGCTCTTTTTGCATGAAATCATTTCTGCATTAGAGTTTGCATTTTGAAATCTCCTTGCTGTTAAAAAGCACTAATGATTGCATCAATCTCAGGAAGTGGATGAACCACAGCAAAAGGTTTTGAAATTTGACATGATTTTTGCAAATTTTTTGTAGTGCACACACAGATCTCTTATAGTTGCTGAATGAATTTTAGATGTGACTGTCCTGTGTGTTGCATGAGTGTGTACTGTAGGGCACTTCCCTTTATTCCGCTCATCACGATTTGTCTGTTATCTGAGGGGTTTGGGTCTCTATTTTGGGCCTCAGGCTGGGCGACGCTCATGTTTTACAGGAACAGTGTGATGTAAAGTGCTGTTAAGGCACAATGAGTCTTCGCTTCCCAAACCAACGACCTGCACCACATCGTGCTTGTGTTCAGATTTCCTTCTTGAACTGTTGTCTGTTCTTTCATTTGTCTGTTTAGTTTGTCCATCTTTTTCTAACATTTTCTGTTCTCTTTTTTTGTAAGGTTTGCCATTGTTCATCCACTCTTTTGTTTTCCTTCGCTTGTTTGTCTATTCTTTTTTTTAAAGGGGGGTGGGGGGGTGGGAGGGGTACAATACTGTTTCATGCATTCAGAGTTGTTTACACTGTTAAAGACAGTGTAAGCATGGCCAAAGTTTCAAAAAACGATTTGGACGTATGATGGAGTATTTCTGTGCTAAAAATCTTACTTCAGTTCGTATTTTTCTTTTGTTTGTTTGGTCCTTCTTTCTGTTTGCCATTTTTCTTCCTTGTATTTTTAGATAATATCTTTCTTTTTTCTTTCCATCTTTAATTTTATTTCCTTAAATCCTTTATATCCTTTGCCATCTCTTTTATCTCTGTCCTTGATCTTTATCTTCCTCCTCCCTAAACAAAATAAATAGGACATAAAACACATCAGGAAGCTTGATG
Organism: Sinocyclocheilus grahami; assembly: GCF_001515645.1. Lineage (NCBI taxonomy): Eukaryota > Metazoa > Chordata > Actinopteri > Cypriniformes > Cyprinidae > Sinocyclocheilus > Sinocyclocheilus grahami. Next base: position 569,869 of record NW_015505446.1, on the reverse strand, counting down.
TGATAATCTGGCAGTGACGCTTCAGGCTTCTATGCAATTTTCCCGTCAGTGCTGCTTAGGAAGGTTCAATAAGTGTCATGCTGTGGTGTAACCTGACACATTGTTGTAATAATGAGGCTTTATTACAGTACGGGAGTGTTAGTGTAGTTGTGTGTGTTTTTTCACTCGTACACACCAGTTTTACTCATCTTACACCAGAGTGCGGCCACCAGCTTCTCTTGCAGGTGCATCTTTTTTCCTTGTATTTCATACAGGAAACTTTTACACAGGCTTACAGTAAATGATGCATTTCTGGTGGTCCCCACAGATGAGTGTTGCCACCTCATCTCTACCGGGTCTGTCTTTATTTCCCCCCCGGCAATGATTTTCAAAGCTCTTCTACTGTAAATCACAGGCACAGAGGATATATTTTGTCGTTTTCTTGTCATTTCCAGCTTTTGGTTGTTGAATGTTTATGCTGACAATGCATGGCGGTGCCTGCCAAATGGAAAAAAGGCTTTAGGAAACTCTACCATCTTTGCCCAGTTCAGCCCAACCCAAACAGACACCTCAGCAGTCTTCAAAGCAGCCTTGGTTTTACAGAGAGCCACATCCAAAAACCAAACAGAACTGAAATTGTCCGTTCACAGGGCTGGAAAGTGTCAAAGCATTGCAGGATTTGTCTTTTGCACTGCAGGTTATGGAGTTCAGGTCAGCCTGCTCTGTGGATGAAACAGCGGTGGGATTTAGGATGGATGGAAATGAATGCAAAGATTTTCCTCTCTTTATGTGCCTTCTTTGCGACCACATTGCATTCCTGTAAATGCAGAAGTGACTATTATTAAACACATTGCTCATGAAGTAACAATATGACAGCATTAATACTTAAATATACTTATATAAGGGTCCGGTTGCAATTAACACCTATTTTGATGCTTAATTAATCTGACAGTTATTTCTGATATTCTACATCTTGCCCAAAGATCACCAAATTTTTATGATAATTTTTATAAAAATGACAATATAAATGAAAATGACAATATAAAGTGATTACAAAAGCTTTTCACAGTTTAAAAGGAGCGAAACCATTTAAAGTTAATGTTCATATAAAACTATCATTACTTGCACTGCCAACAGGATTTCAAAAAAGCTTGATTTGACAATATCAGATAATTTCAGATATATGATGATATTTAAGTGATATTTAGCAATTTAAACAACAAAGAGACATAATCGAATAATAACAAAATTTGATGTTAACAACTGATATTGTTTTAATAAGAATTATTGGCCATGACGTATATAACAACAAAAGCAGCATATAATCGGTCACTTGCTTGGAGGTTGCACTGTTTTGCATAATGCAAATGGTTGCATTATAAGAATATGACTAAACGTTTTTCTTCATGGAAATTTTTTACTACATGGTGTCACTGATAAAAGTTTTGTGTGCATAGTGCAAAGACTCGACTTAACCATGACAGAATTTGTTAAAAAAAATATTTTAAGTATCGATTAGTTCTTACAGCTTTACATAAGTATAATGAAAGATCAAAGAAACCACAGAACAATGATGGATTTCACTGGGATGATTTCACATCAAACCTTGAGGGTTGAGCTGTTACTATGTTTATTCGCAGGCATTTTTACCTTGTGATCATGTAAAATGGCTCAGTTTAGTCTGGCAAATATCCATCGTCTCACTCAGGAACAAAAGATGGTCTCATTCATTCAAGGTCAGTGAGTTCATGTAAGGTCGCTTGGTAGTGGGCGGAATGAATTCCTTTTGGTTCATTTTCCCGTATGTACTTTTATATTCATCTTTATCGTAAATCTATTAAAAGCGAAAACAATTCTGTTGTTGTTTTTGCGATCTGTTTAAATGTTTCCCATTTATTAGTTTCCTTCTCAATTTCAGTTTCTCAACATCTTTGCTAACAAATGGAAAAGTCAGCATTTTTTGTTTTGACATTCCGTTTATGCAAATACATTTCAGAAAAAGTGAAATATTAATAACATTCATCAATCCAATGCCACACTGTCATCCTGAAGCGGGGGAATCCCTGTTTGCTGTCTCAGCAGCAGAGAAAAGGAGTGGAGAGAGGAGGCGGTCTTCCAGGAAGTATCGCCTTGTTCCTTGTGGTTTGCTCAAGAATGTACAAAGACAAATTATGCCGTTGCCATTTGCTAAACAATATCCAAAGTCATTCCCCTTAGAGAATTGCAGAACAGTTTTTTTTTTTTTCTCTCTCTCTCTCTCTCTCTCTCTCTTATTGGAATCAAATTGACTTCTGGTATTTCTTTGTTCCGTTTGGCAGTGCTCTGCAAATGTGTCCTCAAAAGATCAAAGCAAGCATGAAATACATTACAACACGATTCTGATAGTAAATCATGACTGCAGTCATTTGATCAGTGTAAATGGGCAGGTTGTGACCTCATGTTTCAGAATCCCCCCGCTGATGGTTCTGGCAGCACTTTCTGGAGCACCGTCACTCCTGAATTGAGCGTTTCCTGGGTTTTCAGTGGGAGTGAATTCAAGTGCTGAGAGTCTGTGTCAGGTCTCTGATGGAATGTTGCCATTCTATATACGGGCATAAATGTGTTTTTGTCTGTTGTCAAGTCATTCTGTGTTCCACAAGCACTTCATCCTTCCCAGCACAATGAAATCAATGAGAAACATCATTTGAATGTGGAAAGACAACTTAACCACTGCCTGGAGACAGGAACAGACTGTTGCTTAAACAGTCGACTTATTATGGTGTGAATTAGGCCTAGACTTTTAATGAAGTCTAGGTTCACGCTGCTCCAATAAACAACATTTCAATTTTAGAAAGTTGGAAACAATTGGAAATCTAACTTTTTTCAAGGGTATTTATGTATGATTAGTAGTGGTCGACTGATATATCACCAAGATGGATATATCTGCATTTTTCAAATATCAGCATCGGCCGATAAGTTTTTCTGTTTGGCTGATGTGTTTGAGACAGGACTTTTATTTATTTATTTATTTTTGAGAACGCCAGCGCCTGCGCACACAGCTCTCACATTCTCCCACTTCATTGTTAACTGTCGCCGTTTAACAGTTCTGAACAAAGAAGGTATTTAAAAAAAGTATTATAGCGATTGCTTTTATATTATTAGTAATAGAAAGGCAATAATATTTTCTCGTTTACCATCAGCATTCAGCAAATACGCATTTATATAATGTGTGTGTGTGTGTGTGTGTGTATATGTATATATATATATATATATATATATATATATATTAAATAATATGGTCATTAAATAAAAAATATTTATATTATATATATTTGTATATAAATTATATATTTTTATATTTAAATTACAAGTACTTATATATATATATACAGTGGGTACGGAAAGTATTCAGACCCACTTAAATTTTTCACTCTTTGTTATATTGCAGCCATTTGCTAAAATCATTTAAGTTAATTTTCGTCCTCATTAATGTACACACAGCACCCCATATTGACAGAAAAACACAGAATTGTTGACATTTTTGCAGATTTATTAAAAAAGAAAAACTGAAATATCACATGGTCCTAAGTATTCAGACCCTTTGCTCAGTATTTAGTAGAAGCACCCTTTGGATCTAATACAGCCATGAGTCTTTTTGGGAAAGAGGCTTATATAGACAGGTTTGTGGCTTTCCTAATCAAGTCCAATCAGTATAATCACACACAGCTGGACTCAAATGAAGGTGTAGAACCATCTCAAGGATGATCAGAAGAAATGGACAGCACCTGCGTTAAATATATGAGTGTCACAGCAAAGGGTCTGAATACTTAGGACCATGTGATATTTCAGTTTTTCTTTTTTAATAAATCTGCAAAAATGTCAACAATTCTGTGTTTTTCTGTCAATATGGGGTGCTGTGTGTACACTAATGTGGAAAAAAATTAACTTAAATTATTTTAGCAAATGGCTGCAATATAACAAAGAGTGAAAAATTTAAGGGGGTCTGAATACTTTCCGTACCCACTGTATATACATACATTTTATTCATGTATATATAATATGGTCATTAAATTAAATATATTTATTACAATTTATATTTATATAAAATAAAATGAAAATATGTTTCTACACTATATAGTTTAGGCCTATATAATGTGTGTGTGTGTGTATATGTATATACACACACACACACACACACACACATGCATACATATATGCTACAGTTTTTAAAAAATGTAAAGTTAAAAAAAATTTATATGGATGAGATCTTAGATAAAAAAGAAATGATGCATGATGGCAGAGTTTTCCACTCTCAGTTTCATGTCACTGCTTTCAATCTATGTTTATTATCTCCATAATCAAGTAGAGGAAGTACAAAGACTTTGAATTTGTGGCTTCTAACAGAACTAGCATGCATTTGTTTTTAAACCTTTTATCTTTATGAAAGAGGACGCAATCTTGCTCCGAGATTCTCACGATACTGCTGTGACCCAACTAACATCACAAACCTACACACACCTTCCATGTTGCAAAAAGTCATGTTTCGTTGCAGCTCTGATTCAGCAGTTCACACTAACAGCTTCTATGCACTTGAATGCACAAAGAATACAAGGATCTAAAGCATTGTGATATATGATTGTATCAGTACAACCCTGAATTTGAATATATTTTAGATTGTAAACAGCTCATTTTGAGGTCAACCTCAATCTGACTAACTTTTCTTCTTAACACTGAAAAATGGCTCTTATTAATGAAATGGATCAAATACCACAGCCCCTGGCCACCCACCAGTTCCTGGTTGTTTACCGCTCGCTGGTTTTCCTCGAACAGTGAAGAGTTCTTGGAAAATCTTGGCTGTGCAAAGAGCGTCTCGAGCCCCTTCAGATCCCTCATATATTCCAATAGCGAGCACACACTCTTTTACTACAAAAGCCTCTGATTAACTGAGTGCATTGTCCTTCACAGCCAAAGCATAATACTGTAGTGTTGCGTGTGACGTACCATCTGCACTTCATCTGCTCTGTGTTTAATTAGATTGTGGGTTCAGTGGTTCAGGGAATATTTACTGTGCGTATATCTCTCAGCTATCTCTAATCTGAACTCTTGTGCATACGGTTCTTTATGGTCATCTACACCGGATGAATTATCCAGTTTAAACATTATAATTTGTCCCACAATCTCCACCACATTCAAATCTGGCATTAACATTTGTTTCATATCCAGATATCTTAAGAAGTTTTTTTCTTAAAGTGCGCTCACATTTACCATTGCTGATCGAAATTTTGCGGATGAAATCCAATCATTCGCTCATGTTGCTCACATGAATTTGCCATGCTGAGCTATGCTTCATATATCGCTACGTTACTGACCAACAATGGACCCTTTTTTTTTTCTTTTCTTAAATTTTCACTATTTTCATGACTATGCCCTTATTTTCTCTGTAACCTTTTGCAGTACAGGTCAGGAAGTAAAAAAGTGACTGGTAAAATTGTTCTCGTTTTCTTTTCTCTCAGGACCTCTCTGGTCTGGATGATCTGTCGATCTTCTCCCCTCCGACCGACTCTTTATCCGAATACACCGTTAACAACTTAATCAACACTGAAATGCCTCCCAATGTGCCCACGATATGGGACATTAAAACATCACCAGCATCAGTCCAAGAGGTGAGGCTAATTCCTGACAGCAAATGCATTTTATTCCAGTCGTGGCCTAATGGTTAGAGAGTCAGACTTGTAACCCAAAGGTTGCGGGATTGATTCTCAGGTCTGGCAGGAATTGTCGGTAGGGGGAGTGAATAACCAGCACTCTCTTCCACCTTTAATACCACGACTGAGGTGAGACCCTTGAGCAAGGCACCGAACCCCCAACTGCTCCCCGGGTGCCGCAGCAATATTGCTGCCCACTGCTCTGTGTGTGTGTTCACTGCTGTGTGTATGCACTTGGATGGGTTAAATGCAGAGCACAAATTCTGAATATGGGTCACCATACTCGGCCACACTTCACTTTACTTGAAATGCTAATGTTGAACTTAACCAATTGTTTACAGTAGTTTTTGGCATTTGTGGTGAATATTATTTTCGAGAAACCACACCTGTGAGTGACACACCCATAAACATTGTTCCCGCTCTGATAGTAAAGCATGTGATTTTTCTGTTAGCTTTAACTTTTTCTTTCAATCTCTTTGTTTTTCTTTTTCCTCCTCAGTTGAATTCTAACAGGTTTCAAGGTTTAAACTCGTTGGATGACATCACTGCTATCATTAATACACCACCCATTGGAGGTTATCAGGTAACTCCCAATCAACAGTTGTTAATTGCTCTTAATAATGATATATAATAATAGTAATAAAATACTATTAAATAATAAAAATATATTTTTTATTCACAATATTTTTATTGTGTTTAAATAAATGATTTTTAAATAAAAACATAAAAATGTAATAATAAAAATACAAATATATTTTTACTAAAATATAAGTATAATTTCTTTAACATGTAAGAAAGATTTTAAGGTCTCTGTAAAGTCAAACTGTCTTTCTCTTTCTTAATCTTATCACGTGTTTACACAGAGACCCCAAACACAGCCAGAAGAGGAAGAGGAAGTCGAGGTGGAGGAGACAGAAGAGTTGGGTCATGTTGACACCTATGCAGACTACAGGCCCTCTAAATGTTAGCGTTGCTTGCTTTTATGCACACATTTTATGGCTATTAATGTCATACTGGAAGATTCATATTGTTTTCGCTCTCTGTATTGCTGTCTCAGCCAAGATAGGAATATCTCACCCAGACCGAGTGGTGGAGACCAACACTTTATCCAGCGTACCTCCTCCAGATATCACCTACACCCTGTCCATCCCAGAGACCACCATAAACGGAGGCCTGCTCTCTGCCTTGCAGCTGGAGGCCATTATTTACGCCTGCCAGGTACCCCTGACCAGCTTTGCCTTTCTTCTCCCACTTAGTTAAACAACATGCACAACAAAACTTTAAAAGAAAACAACGGACTGAACTCTATAATATCGTGTCCAAAATATACTGTGTTAAAAAAATATTTATTTATTTATTTAGAGGCTGATTACAAACAACTTTTAAATTGTTTAGATCCTGCATAATCGAGTTATTTGTTTATTTATTGCTTTATTTGTTTTATTTATTGTATTTTTTTATATATATTTTGTTTTTATTTATTTATTGTTTAACTCTGAGCCTATTTACAAACCATTTTTAAATTGTTCAGATCCTGCATTAATTTTTATTTATTTATGTTTTATTGTGTTATTTGTTTTATTTATTGTATTATTCATTTGTTGTTTTGTTTCATTATTTATTGTCTCATTTAAAAGTTTCCCAACCTTATTTGTCTGGCAAAACTTTTATGACCGACCTTATTTACTATAAGCTACCTACTGAGACTTTATGACATTTTCAATGTCTATGTTAATAATTTGGAATAATTAATTAAAACAATAAAAGCATTTAATTAAAACAAACATATTTAATTATTTTGATATAATCAGCTACAAAGTTTTTTTATACTTAAAGGTGCACTAAGTGAATTTTGCCAAACGATGTTGATATTTGGAAGCACCAAAACAAACATGGCCATACCCCAACAGGACCTTGTCCCTATTTTGATAACTCCGCACCACATGTACGTACACAACCCTGGCAGTGACGATGGTGGAATCTCCTATGCCTACGCAGCATATTCAAGCAAAAGCTAACACAGATTAGTTGTGTGAAACAAAGCAAAAACCACGTAACTCACCTATCAAGAAGAAACAAAGCAACCACGCGTCCGATTCCAGGCCTTTACCGCTCTTTGAGTTCTGTCCACTGCTGGAAAGCTGTGCCAATATTTACGCGGGTCCTACCTCTTGCCTGATCGTAACCCTTCTTTTTAATGTTTTGTTCCTCCAAAATTTCTTCTCTTATTTTTTAATTTATTTTTTTTATCTGCCATCTCTCTTTCTATAGTCGATCTGCTAATATCCATCCTGTGCACTCACTGAGCGCTCTCTTCTCCCTATCATCACTAGACACGGGTGTGTTTTGGGACTGAGTCCGACACTGTGGTCAAAAGCGTTTTTCAAATATTGCTTAGTGCACCTTTAATTTTAGATTACATTTTAAAAAGTTATACACTTTCATTCAATTCAGCATCGGCATTTCTGTCATAATCTCACAAACATCCCTGTAGTTCCATCATAAAGACGTAGTAAATTCAGCATCCCACTGATTGTTTGCAAATATTTTATACTTTCTCGTCATTAACAGACCATTAATATTGACTTTTTTATAACACTCTACAGCAACATGAAGTGATTCTCCAGAACAACCAGCGGGCCGGCTTCCTCATAGGGGACGGCGCTGGAGTTGGCAAAGGCCGCACAGTGGCTGGCATCATTCAAGAAAACTACTTAAAGGGAAGGAAGAAAGCACTATGGTAAGCGATCTCCAGATCCATCAAGACCTACAAAACTCCATATCAAACACCGACTCTAGATACGTTGCCTTATCCTCCTCATCTCTCCTCCAGGTTCAGCGTCTCCAATGACCTGAAATATGACGCAGAGAGAGATCTCCAAGACATCCATGCACCCAATATACAAGTGCATGCCTTGAATAAGGTCACTATTACTCTGCAGCTCAATACAGCAGCCCTGTTAACGGAGATCACGTTTCCAGTGTAGCAAATTCTCACAGGCTTTCCCCGTAGCGTTTCTCAACATGGCTAACTGAAACTGTTTTCCATGCAGATAAAGTACGGAGACACAGCTACCTCAGAAGGAGTCCTGTTTGCCACCTACTCAGCACTAATTGGGGAGAGTCAGGCAGGCGGCCAACACCGAACGCGTCTGAAGCAGATCCTAGACTGGTGTGAGCCGGGTTTTGATGGAGTTGTATCCTTTACCTTCTATGTGCATAAAATAGTTTTTGTTGGCAGGGGGTTTCTAACTCTGTGTTGCCTTAAACCCTTTGAAAAACACTTTTCCAAAATTAAAGCAAGATTAAAAATTAAATGTTATCACAATAATCGTGGCCTAATGGTTAGAGAGTCGTACCGGCAGGGATTGTAGGTGAGGGGAGTGAATGTACAGCGCTCTCTCCCACCTTCAATACCACGACTGAGGTGCCCTTGAGCAAGGCACCAAACCCCCAACTGCTCCCCGGGCGCCGCAGCAAAAAAATGACTGCCCACTGCCCCGGGTGTGTGTTCACGGTGTGTGTGTGTTCACTGCTGTGTGTGTGCACTTTGGATGGGATAAATTCAGAGCACTAATTCCGAGCATGGGTCACCATACTTGGCCACATGTCATGTCACTTTCACTTTCGATAATATATTAAAATATAAATATTTATTACAATTATGTATTCTGTATTAAACTGAAGATGAAATACAAATCTTGAAAACATTTGTAATAATTGTAATAATTATTAATAATAATTTATAATAATATTAATATATAATCTTTTTTATATATTATTATATATAAAATATTAAAGAAATATGACCATATTTTTCTAACCAGCATTAAAATTTCATTTTCAGCATTTTTATATATATATATATATATATAATTTTATTTTTTTTATATATTTTTTTTTATATATAAATATGTATAATGTTTGTTAAGTTCATGTTACTTTAACAAAATTTTAGTTCTTACAGTTAAAATAAATTTTGTAAAAACGTTTTATTTTCTTCTGTTTGCCCCATTGCAACTTCTTTGGGGGTCTGTTTCTGACCCCGGTAGGACTTTATTTATTTATTTATTTTTATAAACCTCAGAGAAAAAAAAAAGAGGGTGAACAATGAAGCTGGTTTTGCCCTTGACAGTAGGCTTCCTTTAGATCATATTTGACGAATGCCACAAAGCCAAAAATGCAACATCCACAAAGATGGGCAAGGCCGTGCTGGATCTGCAGAACAAGTTGCCATTGGCCAGAGTGGTGTATGCCAGTGCCACAGGTGCCTCGGAGCCAAAGAACATGATCTATATGAGCCGTCTGGGGATCTGGGGAGAGGGAACCCCCTTCAGAACCTTTGACGACTTCCTCCACGCCATTGAGAAGAGGTTTGCAGAGGAGCATGAATTTGTTGGCTGGCAAATATGAAAACAGTCCTTTATGGATATGTAATCTGAATGTACTCTTCATTTATAGGGGCGTGGGGGCCATGGAGATCGTCGCAATGGATATGAAGGTCAGCGGGATGTACATTGCACGCCAACTCAGCTTCTCAGGAGTCTCATTCCGCATAGAAGAGATCAGCTTGGATGATGATTTCAAACTTGTGTACAACAAAGCTGCTAAACTTGTGAGTTATGAGAAGAATCCCTAAAATCCAAGCCATTCCCCTCACTTCTACTTTAATGTGTGTTAGTGGTTAGTCCTGTTGGTCAAAGGATTTTTTTTAAGACTTTAAAGTAAAGAAAGACTATGCTTTGTTGATTGCACACTACCGTTCAAAATATTTTTTATGCTCACCAATTATTTGATCAAAAATACAGTTTAAAAACAGTATTATTGTAAATATTACTATTTAAAATAACTGTTTTATCTTTTAATATATTTTAAAATGTAATTTATTCCTGTGATGGCAAAGCTGAATTTTCAGCAGCTATTACTTCAGACTTCATTGTCACATGAACCTTCAGAAATAATATTATGATATTATGATCATATTATCATAATGTGCTGATTTGGTCAAGAAACATTTCTTATTGTTATCAATGTTGAAAACAGTTGTACTGCTTAATGTGTTTGTGAAAGCGTTTTTTTGGGGATTTTGAAAAAATTGTACTGACCACAAACTTTTGAATGGTAGTGTACATGTTGAAAACAAGTATTTGAATATAATATTTGTTAAAGACATCTCCTGTTATTCAGTAGGTACAAAGCGCTGAACAGAACCATCTTCAGAAATTTTATTTAAAATTATATATATATATATATATATATATATATATATATATATATATAAAAATATATATATATATATATATATATATATATATATATATATATATATATATATAATCTAAATATATATATATATATATATATAATTAAAATAGTTCACCCAAAAATTTTAATTGACATCTAAACCTGAATTTTTAAAGAATATTCAGGATGACCTTTTCCATAAAATGGAAGAGAATATGGACTAGTGCTGTCAAGTCCCAAAATATCAAGTAGCCAATATCACTCTGACTAGATATTCCCAGTCTTCATAAAGACATTGAATACCGTGCAATGGGAAAATTAACCATTACTACGATAATTTAAAGTCCCCATGAAATCAAAATTAAAGTTTTTTGGGTGTTAGTATCAACATGTTGGTCTTAAGGTTATCTATAAGGCAGTGTGCTCCAAAACAGTGACAAAATTCGCATTTAGAAGATATATAAGCATTCAAAGCTTGCAGTTCGTCATTTCCGCCAAAACGGCTCAACAATTCTTTTGACGTCACATCGTATTTCAGCTTCTCATCAAACTTTGTCCAATCAAATGCTCTCTAGAATCCGAAGCGCCCACCCCCTACACTATAAAATAGACGCTGAAGCCGTGGCTGAAATCGGTCACTTGTCCACAGAATTAGTATTTTCTGTACAGTGAATGGCACGTAGTGCACTATATAGGGGACAGGGAACGATTCAAACAGTGTAAATACGCTTTCCATTGAGGAAAAAAAAAGTCTGGTTTCGCGCTGTGTCACGCTAACCACCAGACACGATAGCACGAGTGGATCACATGCGGGAGTCAGCGCAGACCACAAAATGTATTGGAGCTATTTGAATTCTACACAGAATGCTATATTTTATAGCAAGATGGATGAGATTGTGGCTGGCATACCCTGTCAAATGCGGCTTTACAGAGCTCAACGGCTCTGAACGGCTCTAGCCCAAGCTGTGATATAAACGAACGCTATTGGCTATTTTAAAAAGGGGCGGGGCAGCTTGATATGTCCCGCCATGTCTTCCTGTTTCAGTTAAAATGACGTCAACACATAGAGTAACCCTGCATGTTTCTAAGCATTTCAGGGGACTTTTAAAGGTGCATTTTTGTCATTTTGAAGCTTAACATCTTCAGTCCCCATTCACTTTCAGTATATGAAAAAGAGTTACCAGGATGTATGGGTTTGGAACAACATGATGGTGACTAAATGATGACCGAATTTAAATTTTTGAATGAACTATCCCTTTAAATGAAGTACCATCTAAATTGGTCTGTAAATGTGTTATTTTGCTGTGTACATACATCTGACACATATATCTGATATCTCCTTTGCAGTGGGCGGAAGCTTTGGCCGTGTTCATGCAGGCCGCTGACGAACTCTGCATGAGCTCCAGGAAATCCCTGTGGGGTCAGTTTTGGTCATCCCACCAGCGTTTCTTTAAATACCTCTGTATCGCTGCCAAGGTGCGCTGCCTGGTGGAACTGGCCAAAAAAGAGTTGGAAGCAGGGAAGGTCAGTCAGATCAGCGACCCTGAACTCTCTCTCATTATTATTTGTTGCTACGGCATTTTACAGTTTTTTTTCCCTCTCTCTAGTGTGTCGTGATAGGGCTACAGTCAACAGGTGAGGCTCGAACCAGAGAAGTCCTTGATGAAAACGACGGACACTTGGACAGATTTGTGTCTGCTGCCGAGTAAGTGAATTTTGGGCATCATTGAAACCTTTCTAAAATATGCGGCCACCTTATGACTACTTCTACTTCTTGCAGTTTCACAATGATAGAAAGGTTTCTCAATATGTTACTGTGGTCATCTCACAGGCCGTGTATCATTCTGAAACCTAGTGTCATCTGATAATAACCACTTCCTTAAGCTATTGGCCATTACACAAAAACACCTCTTCTAGTCGACTTATTGACACAATGATGTGTTTGTGTGTTCCTCAGGGGTGTGTTTCAGTCTCTGGTCCTCAAACACTTTCCGTCAGAGAAGCAGAGAAGAGAAAAAGGAGCTGGGAACAAGAGGAAACGTGAGTCGTGTCGTGAGTTAGTATCACTGTCCATACATGGTTCATTGTTTAATTGAACGTTCTTGCGCAGGTAAGCCACGGGCACGGCAGCCAAAGCAACCCCGACAGATTACTGATGTAACGGTAGTGATCAACATCAGCGATGACAGCAGCACCGAGTCTGACGCCATGGACAGCGACTCCAACTCCTCGCCAGACTCAGTCCAAGACAACACTGACGATGTCATCTTTGTCAATCAAACCAGCTACCAAATGGGTATGTTGACTGTGTATTATATGGTGCAACTCATATTATCTCCATGCATCCTGATGATTTCCCCCAAAAAGTCACTTACAGCACCTTTGAAGTAAACATAAGCAATTGATTTTCGCTTTCACCCTTTCTTAGCACGGTTAGAGGAGATGAAACAAGGGCTTCTCAACAAGATCGCTGAGCTGGGAAAAGAACTACCTCTTAACACACTGGATGAGCTCATTGATAAATTTGGAGGTCCAGAACAAGTATCAGAGGTCATTATTTATGTATTTATTTTAATAGTCCAAGTATAGTTACACTTCAAAAACAAGGTTGTGTCCAGGTGCTAAACATCTTATATGTCTATGCGCCCAGATGACGGGACGTAAAGGCAGAGTGGTGCGTCGGTCTGACAGCAGCGTCCAATATGAGTCTCGCGCTGAGCAGGGCCACACTATCGACCAAATCAACATCAAAGAGAAAGATCGCTTCATGAATGGAGAGAAGGTAAATCTCAGAAAGAAAATCACTAACCTTTCGGCTCCGATTCCTTTGGTCCATCCAGTAACACTCTGCTTTGCTCCCTTCAGTTGGTAGCCATCATATCAGAAGCGGCCAGTTCTGGGATTTCACTTCAAGCTGACAGAAGGGTGAAGAATCAGTGTCGGAGGGTTCACATGACCCTGGAGCTGCCTTGGAGTGCAGACAGGGCCATCCAGCAGTTTGGTGAGTCGGCAGCATTGCCTTATGTCTACCTATTAAGTTTGTGGCCATGCACTAGTTATTTTGTCTACTCTAAGTGGGACAGTCTACCAGCTCCAGGCTAGATCACACGTGCTTTGATGCTGTTGAAAAGTGGTTACACTGTCAACACCCAACATGGCGTCAATAATTCCACAGCCTCTAACCTGGTCATCAAAGCTCTCTTCCCATAAAGTGCGTCACTGTACCAAAACAGCTAGCTGATAAAACTTTCTGTTCCTCAGGTCGTACTCATCGTTCAAATCAGGTCACGGCACCGGAGTACATCTTCCTAATCTCCGAACTGGCAGGCGAGCGACGATTTGCGTCCATCGTGGCAAAAAGGCTGGAGAGCTTGGTGCGTCCTTGACATGCTAACTTCTAGTTTGTTTTCCATTTCTCAGTACTTTAAAAATTTTAATTACATATATGTGACCCTGTACCACAAGTGTCAATTTTTCAAAATTGAGATTTATACATCATCTGAAAGCTGAACAAATAAGCTTTCCATTGATGTATGGTTTATGTATGGACAATATTTGGTCGAGATACAACTATATTGAGAAAATTGCCTTTAAAGTTATCCAAATGAAGTCCTTAGCAATCCATATTACCAATCAAAATTTAAGTTTTGATATATTTACGGTAGGAAATTTACAAAATATCTTCATGGAACATGATCTTTACTTAATATCCTAATGATTTTTGGCATAAAAGAAAAATCTATAATTTTGACCCATACAATGTATTTTTGGCTATTGCTATAAATATACCCCAGCGACTTAAGACTGGTTTTGTGGTGCAGGGTCACATATTTTATTACACGTTTCTGCTTGCATTTACATGTTATATAATTAAAGGGCACCTATTATTCCCCTTTTTACAAGATGTAATACGTTCAAATCACTACTTTGGTCCTGACATTCCTAACCTATGTGTTTGCTTTTCACAGGGAGCTCTGACTCATGGTGACAGGAGGGCCACAGAGTCTAGAGACCTGAGCAAGTACAACTTTGAAAATAAAGTGAGTAACTGTTTGATATAGAACAATGACTGCTAAAAATACTCAGATAAATCATGGACTAACCCGTGGTCTGTTTTGGCTGTTCCTCATAGTATGGCACCAAAGCTCTAGATAAGATTACCAAAGCCATCCTTGGTCAGATTGAAAGCAAGGTACTCCCTCCAAATGACTATCCTGGTGGCGATTCCATGTTCTTTAGAGGTAAACCGGTTCTGTGCATTATTCTGTTAAGATGTGGATCAGCTAGAACCTTAATCTCACCAAAGCTACCAATGCTTTCTAATCTTAGACATGAAGCACGGTATGATGGACGTAGGCATGCTATGCAGTAATTCACGCTTGGGCATCAACACTGAAAAAGGTAAGGTTTCCACAAGAGACATATTGCATATCTTATCTGTTTTGTCCACACTTGACACGTTTCTTCACATGCTAATCACACACATCCGCATATTTCCCTACATCATGTGACTTCATGTTGTTTCAGACTGCAATATCACCAAGTTCCTCAACCGGATACTGGGCCTGGAGGTGCACAAACAGAACTCCCTCTTCCAGTATTTTACGGACAATTTCGACTACTTGATCGAAAAGGACAAGAAAGAGGGCAAATATGATATGGGAATACTGGGTAAGCAGCACTTCTTCTTGTTGGTGTGGTAATTTAAGTTGCATTAATCTGCTTAGATGACAACATGAAGATTTCTGCTTTCTCTCAGATCTGGCACCAGGAAATGACCAGATTTATGAGGAAACACAGGAGAAGTTTCTAACGGCGGGAAACCCTCAAGATGGTCAAGTTATCCTATATAAGGTCAGTTTTTTTTTTTAAAAAGTAGAAGCAGAGGTTCAAATAAAACAGCTCTTTAATGGCAGAGCTCAGAAAATATGCCTAAGGCACACGAGTTTCATGTGTGACATACACTACAAAACATTCTAATCATCCCTTCCACCAAGAGCAAAGTTTATTTTTACAGCTTATGCAATGAGGACTGGTTTAACAGCCATTACTGTAAGCAGTTCCTTGACCGAGAATAAACCACACTGCGATACCTTTTTCTCATAAATTTGGGATCCAGTCATAGCTCCAACCATTGTGGACATGTCTGACAAGCATTATCTCTGACAGAACTGTTTGTTTTGTTGCACAGATAAGTGTAGATAGAGGTATGGCATGGTTGGAGGCTTTCCAGAAGGCCCAAACTCTCAGTAACCCGGATGAAGGCTTCTATTTATCCCATAAAGTGAGTATATGAGCAAAAAAGCTCATCTTTCCACATTTGCATGTAGTTTCCTTGTAGTAACACAGAAAAGATGGTTCCTTGGAAGAACCTTTCAGTTCAGGGGTGAAGGAGGGTTCATGTGTCATTAGAGTTCTTCCGTAGTTGTCTGATGTTGACTCTGCAGTTGAACATGTTTGTGCCTGTCTCATTTGCAGTTGAGAGGTAACTATCCATGCGTGCTGCTAGCCGTGCAGGGCCAGGAGCACAACATGATCATCTACAAACCAAACATCGGCAAGCAGGCCCAAACGGAAAGCCTTGATAACCTTCAACAAAAATACCACAAGGTGTGTTCAAACTCTTCATCATAAATGTAATGATCAGACCCTGCTGTGTGGAAAACGTCTCTGCTGCCATCTAGTGAGCAATATAGGTTGAAGACACTGTTTTTAAGTGATGTTTTCTCCCCTTGCTTCAGGTCACTCCAGAGGAGGCACAAGATAGCTGGGAAAACCAGTTCACGTTCTCCTTCAGGAAATGTAGCCATGCTAACTGGTGAGAAAACCTTCCAGACTTCTGACTTCGTACTAGTCAAACTGAGCTCAGAGGATTTAACGTGTATTCATGTTTCCTGCAGGAACGGGAGGTGTAAGAAGGTAGAGGAGGGTCAGGAGTGCTTAATGGGTACTCGATTGCGTCAGTATCACATGTTGTGTGGCGCTCTGCTCCGCGTTTGGAAGCGTGTGTCTGATGTGGTCGCTGACATCACCAATTCCAGCATTCTCCAAATTGTCCGCCTCAAAACCAAAGACAGCAGCAAACAAGTTGGTGAGTCAACCCGTTAACCCTTCCTGAGGAGTTCCAAACCAAAAGGTTGTAGGTTCAACAAAACCACTGCAGTCGTTTGAAAGAAGGCGGCATCTTTTAATCAATGTTCTCTCTTCAACCTAGGTATTAAAATCCCAGAGAACTGCATGTCAAAGGTACGTCAGGAGTTGGTGAGGATGGATGCAGAGGTGAAGCAGCGACATCGAGAGAAGGAGCAGCAAGCTCAGGAGCAGCGTCAGGCTGAGGAGCAACAGAGGCTGATGACACATTTTTCAAAATTGAGATTTATACATCATCTGAAAGCTGAACAAATAAGCTTTCCATTGATGTATGGTTTATGTATGGACAATATTTGGTCGAGATACAACTATATTGAGAAAATTGCCTTTAAAGTTATCCAAATGAAGTCCTTAGCAATCCATATTACCAATCAAAATTTAAGTTTTGATATATTTACGGTAGGAAATTTACAAAATATCTTCATGGAACATGATCTTTACTTAATATCCTAATGATTTTTGGCATAAAAGAAAAATCTATAATTTTGACCCATACAATGTATTTTTGGCTATTGCTATAAATATACCCCAGCGACTTAAGACTGGTTTTGTGGTGCAGGGTCACATATTTTATTACACGTTTCTGCTTGCATTTACATGTTATATAATTAAAGGGCACCTATTATTCCCCTTTTTACAAGATGTAATACGTTCAAATCACTACTTTGGTCCTGACATTCCTAACCTATGTGTTTGCTTTTCACAGGGAGCTCTGACTCATGGTGACAGGAGGGCCACAGAGTCTAGAGACCTGAGCAAGTACAACTTTGAAAATAAAGTGAGTAACTGTTTGATATAGAACAATGACTGCTAAAAATACTCAGATAAATCATGGACTAACCCGTGGTCTGTTTTGGCTGTTCCTCATAGTATGGCACCAAAGCTCTAGATAAGATTACCAAAGCCATCCTTGGTCAGATTGAAAGCAAGGTACTCCCTCCAAATGACTATCCTGGTGGCGATTCCATGTTCTTTAGAGGTAAACCGGTTCTGTGCATTATTCTGTTAAGATGTGGATCAGCTAGAACCTTAATCTCACCAAAGCTACCAATGCTTTCTAATCTTAGACATGAAGCACGGTATGATGGACGTAGGCATGCTATGCAGTAATTCACGCTTGGGCATCAACACTGAAAAAGGTAAGGTTTCCACAAGAGACATATTGCATATCTTATCTGTTTTGTCCACACTTGACACGTTTCTTCACATGCTAATCACACACATCCGCATATTTCCCTACATCATGTGACTTCATGTTGTTTCAGACTGCAATATCACCAAGTTCCTCAACCGGATACTGGGCCTGGAGGTGCACAAACAGAACTCCCTCTTCCAGTATTTTACGGACAATTTCGACTACTTGATCGAAAAGGACAAGAAAGAGGGCAAATATGATATGGGAATACTGGGTAAGCAGCACTTCTTCTTGTTGGTGTGGTAATTTAAGTTGCATTAATCTGCTTAGATGACAACATGAAGATTTCTGCTTTCTCTCAGATCTGGCACCAGGAAATGACCAGATTTATGAGGAAACACAGGAGAAGTTTCTAACGGCGGGAAACCCTCAAGATGGTCAAGTTATCCTATATAAGGTCAGTTTTTTTTTTTAAAAAGTAGAAGCAGAGGTTCAAATAAAACAGCTCTTTAATGGCAGAGCTCAGAAAATATGCCTAAGGCACACGAGTTTCATGTGTGACATACACTACAAAACATTCTAATCATCCCTTCCACCAAGAGCAAAGTTTATTTTTACAGCTTATGCAATGAGGACTGGTTTAACAGCCATTACTGTAAGCAGTTCCTTGACCGAGAATAAACCACACTGCGATACCTTTTTCTCATAAATTTGGGATCCAGTCATAGCTCCAACCATTGTGGACATGTCTGACAAGCATTATCTCTGACAGAACTGTTTGTTTTGTTGCACAGATAAGTGTAGATAGAGGTATGGCATGGTTGGAGGCTTTCCAGAAGGCCCAAACTCTCAGTAACCCGGATGAAGGCTTCTATTTATCCCATAAAGTGAGTATATGAGCAAAAAAGCTCATCTTTCCACATTTGCATGTAGTTTCCTTGTAGTAACACAGAAAAGATGGTTCCTTGGAAGAACCTTTCAGTTCAGGGGTGAAGGAGGGTTCATGTGTCATTAGAGTTCTTCCGTAGTTGTCTGATGTTGACTCTGCAGTTGAACATGTTTGTGCCTGTCTCATTTGCAGTTGAGAGGTAACTATCCATGCGTGCTGCTAGCCGTGCAGGGCCAGGAGCACAACATGATCATCTACAAACCAAACATCGGCAAGCAGGCCCAAACGGAAAGCCTTGATAACCTTCAACAAAAATACCACAAGGTGTGTTCAAACTCTTCATCATAAATGTAATGATCAGACCCTGCTGTGTGGAAAACGTCTCTGCTGCCATCTAGTGAGCAATATAGGTTGAAGACACTGTTTTTAAGTGATGTTTTCTCCCCTTGCTTCAGGTCACTCCAGAGGAGGCACAAGATAGCTGGGAAAACCAGTTCACGTTCTCCTTCAGGAAATGTAGCCATGCTAACTGGTGAGAAAACCTTCCAGACTTCTGACTTCGTACTAGTCAAACTGAGCTCAGAGGATTTAACGTGTATTCATGTTTCCTGCAGGAACGGGAGGTGTAAGAAGGTAGAGGAGGGTCAGGAGTGCTTAATGGGTACTCGATTGCGTCAGTATCACATGTTGTGTGGCGCTCTGCTCCGCGTTTGGAAGCGTGTGTCTGATGTGGTCGCTGACATCACCAATTCCAGCATTCTCCAAATTGTCCGCCTCAAAACCAAAGACAGCAGCAAACAAGTTGGTGAGTCAACCCGTTAACCCTTCCTGAGGAGTTCCAAACCAAAAGGTTGTAGGTTCAACAAAACCACTGCAGTCGTTTGAAAGAAGGCGGCATCTTTTAATCAATGTTCTCTCTTCAACCTAGGTATTAAAATCCCAGAGAACTGCATGTCAAAGGTACGTCAGGAGTTGGTGAGGATGGATGCAGAGGTGAAGCAGCGACATCGAGAGAAGGAGCAGCAAGCTCAGGAGCAGCGTCAGGCTGAGGAGCAACAGAGGCTGATGACACAGCGTCAGCAGCAAGAGATTTTCTCCCAAAATTTGTTCACCTCATCTTTGCCAAATCCCAGCCTGGCCAGCTTACCCACTCCGTACATCTCCTTCCCCTCGTTCCCTTCCATAAAATACCCTTTGGAAGAAATCCTGGACTTGTCGGTTCAAAGATCCTCGCCCTCCTCCCAAGTTAGCACTCAAGCTGACCTGGCTGTAGACAACCTCTCCAGGCAACTCGAACCTATGGTGGATGACTTTAACCTTGAAGTGTTTATTCAAGAGCAGCAACAACCACAGCAGGGGAGCCAGGCCACACAGGAAAGCAGTTCAGCACGGGACACAGAACTGTTAGACATGATACTGTCTTTGAACTCCTTTATAACACCCCCTAGTCAGACTGTCCCTGCCTCTTCCTCCTCAGATGCACCTTTGTCGGTACCCATGGTCTTGTCAAATTCCTTCTCTTCTTCCTTGTCCAACTTCACTCACTCACTCACACCACCTTCATCATCTTCCTTGTTGTCGCGCATCTCTCCCTCCCCTACGGACCAGCAGATGCTCCCAGTACCCAACAGCCACTGCAGCTCTGAAGCCATCATAAATGTACGAGAGGTGTTGAACAGCATGCTGCAAGGTGGAACAGAATCACGGCAGTCAGTCATTAAGTACCCACAACCCGAGTGAGATCCTTCCAGTCGGACTCTCCTGTAGACGCGCACACACTCAGGGCTGTAGTCTGACCACTGCCGGCGTCCTGCTCCGCCACTGGCCTCGGTTCCACAAGCATGAGATTCTGCTTCATAAGATGGGAGGAAGTCTGGTGTTCCTAAACACTTTGTCTCCATACTATGGATAGTTACCAAGGTTGTCACACCAGTTTAAACATCCGGAATTTTATACACTGGGGCTTTAAAAGAGTATTGATTTACCAAGAGTGAAAACGATTTAAGGTTTGTTTAGGTTATGTCACACCACATCGTACAGTATATTTTGCTTAAAGATTTTGCTCAAGATGGAGCATGCAGAAATGAAAAGACACTTGAGGTACCATTTTGGTTCCTCATTGCAGGAACCCTCCGGGGAAGCACCAGCCACCTTTAAAGGTGCCTCAAATGTGATTTGAGTCCTGAGAGATCTTCAGTATATATTTTAAGTGCCCCAAAAGGCTTTCTTTTATAAAGGGGCCACTGGAGAAACTTTCTTTAGAGTTACTAAAGGAACTGGCTGTACGTTCCTTATAGAACATTACTGACTCTCCATTTTGAAAGTGTGCCTAGAGGTTCTCCAAAGGGTTCTACCAATGTGCCGACCAAAAGGAACCCCGAATGTTACCTCAAGTATCTTCTTTCTGTAGGATCTTTTTTTTGTGTGTGGCCACAGATTCCATGTGGGCCTAGCTGAAGTTGTACAAACCTCACATATGCAAGACATAGCGCAAGGTTCACTTCGGCAAGGAGCTTAAGTTTTGTTTTGCATTGGACAATCATCAGCTTTACATTTCCATGATGAACTTCTGTTAGACAAAACACTTTTCCTGAGGAGCAAGAGAACAGGCTACTGTCGAATGGTCACCTGTCCTCTGGTTGAGAACAGTTGATCTAATGATTCTAAGGTACTTCAAATGATACCAGTGTTACCATCATGGTTTTGGTGGCAATGTCAAGAAACATGGTAACACCATTGTACCTTTTGTAAGTGTATGAAATGTCATAACTGAATTAAAATGATATACCATTTTGTATTACCCTTGACACCAAAGACGCATCAAGTTAAGTTTAGTCTAAGAAAAGACTGGCTACTACACTTGTTTCCAGGGGTAAAAAACTAAATTAAGTGCATTTTGCTTAAAACCGGTAAAATGATCTGCCAGTGGTGTAAGTAAAATACTCTTGTTTTAAGAATATTTTACTTACCCCACTGGCAGATCATTTTACCCTTTTTTTTAAGCAAAATGCACTTAATTTAGTTTTTTTCCCCATTGAAACAAGACCAAATATCTTAAGTCATTTGGCTTATCTAGTCAAAGTATCTTGATTTAAGAATTTTTGATATTTTGACTAGAAACAAGACAAAAATACTAAGTATATAAGCCATTTTTTTGCGGTGTAGTCCCTGCAAATGCAAATACGGTGGTACAAATGTAACCACAGAGATGAAGCCCACATCTTTGATATGGGAAATCCAGCTGTATTCCATTGGTAGCTATACTTTGTTCCTGTTGCTAAGGTGTTCAGAGTGGTTTTTAGCATGTTGTTATGTGTTTTGTTTTTTTGTGTGTGTTTGCTATTGGGATGGTTGACTTAAAGGGACAGTTCCCCGGGTGCCGCAGCATAAATGGCTGCCCACTGCTCCGGGTGTGTGTTCACGGTGTGTGTGTGTTCACTGCTGTGTGTGTGCACTTTGGATGGGATAAATGCAGAGCACTAATTCCGAGTATGGGTCACCATACTTGGCCACATGTCACATCACTTGTCTTTAAAAAAAAAAAAAAAAAATTATCATTATTTTACTCACCCTCATGTCGTTTCAAACCTGTATGATTTTCTTTCTTCTGCAGAACAGATCATATGACGTGAACATTATTGTTACATTAACGTCCATTGTATGGAGAGAGAAAAAAAAAAACACTGACATTTCTCAAAATATCTTTTATGTTGCACAGAAGAAAGTGGTGGCTCAATGCTCATTTTGTGTCTGAAATAACTTATTCTGAAATATGTTAGAAATACGATTCATAACATTCCTTTACATCCCACACATGATGTGCATGTCTTTAATTTCTGGATTCAGGTTCATTTTTAAAAGATTTTTGTATTATGAAATACAAATCTGACATTATGACAAGACAAAGTTAATTTTTTATCATGAAATATATTTTTGTTAATTTAAAAAAGAATAATGATTGTATGCACTCTGTTTTTAACTCTGCACTCTGAAAGTATGTTTTTGCTTTTTACTTTTTTTTTTTTTTAATTTAATTAAAATTTGTTGAAAATGATATAGAAGTTCTTCAAAACCATATGAAACCAACATGAATACATACACTACATTTCTAAGAATTTGTCTTATTTTTTTCTTTAATTTTTTTTCCCATTCTGGACAGTGTTAATTGTTTACTAATCTAAAAAATATATATATATATATATATATATAAAGGGTTGTTGGTGTTTGAAATAAATCTGAAATAATATAAATTATAACTATACTAAATCTAAAAAACGTATTGGAAATTAGAGATTTTGCTTTGGCAACTTCCTGAAATAAATACGATAACTTAAATAAAATTGTATTAAAGCTAAATAAAAATATTGAAGAAAAGATCATCCAAAAGCACATAAGTTAGTAAAACTAAAAAGAAAATGAAAACCAGCAATATAAAATAAAATTCAAAATAGTAATAAATACTGTAATATTATATAAATAATACTAAAATAACACTGATTGTGGAAATTTATGCTAAATGTCAGTGACCCACATGCTTAGCGTTAGTGTTTGTGTTCTGCTTCATCAAGCCCAACATATGCAGAAACCTTCAGTATCAGATGAAACATTAACAGGCCGGGTAATGATTGTCAGTGTAAGCTCATCAGCTTCCTTTAGCAACTCAAGGGCTTGTTATCGGAGGACATTCCCAAAATATTTGAGGGCATTTTGGGAATTTTTTGTTTTGTTTTGTTTTCGATGCCTTGGATACCAAGTCTGGATTATGAAACCTTAAATAAACCATTCTCTATCCATCAATAGTCTTCATAAGGTGGCATTGTCTCAGCGAATGGAGACTGCCCCACCTAGAGATCCAAGTTCCTCCTTAATTCCTTGAGGGACAGTAAATATCAAAAAGTACCAAAAGATTTGTTGAACTAGTGGGTGGAGCTTTCTTTGGGCTCAGGTGGGGGTTCGTACACAGTTTTTTTTTTTTTTCCACATTAACTACTTGTCAGGTGCATGCATCTCCAAAAATGGAGATAGTACATTTACTCCCATATTTTGGATACCCTGCTTTGTTTACCTTCCTATGCTAATAAGGTAGCCAGTCACATTTAGTTCTGTCTGGTGGAAATGGAAGTGAGATTTAAAGGGACGGTAAGTACTAGTTGTTTATGCTAGCAGTTGAATGTGTCTAACATGAGCTTTCTTAAGTTTACCAAACAGCGTAATGTGTCATCTGAGCCATGTAATAACAGCTTTACACAGGCGAGACTATAAATACTGACTTGCACCTGTTGTACTGAGGCTTTACTGAGGCTCAAACCTGTATAGTTTGAGACTTTTGTTACTGTTATAAGGTTACGGAAGAGTAAAATAGCCTTAATTACGTACAGATTGAATATGATAAATTGGCAAACAGTCAGTGTACTTATTTGTAGCACACTAATTACAGGAATCATGTGCTTTCCTCATGGGCAGGGTTGTGATTTCAGTCATTTTCTAGATGCTTACTCACTGTTTTTTACTACATGTTGTACATTGTTACATTCCATTATTATACGCTAACATGTGACTTAGCAGCTATGACCCTTAAAGGGATAGTTCACCCAAAAATGACATTTCTGTGATCATTTACTCACCCTCATGTCATTTCAAACTCGTGACTGTTTTTTTCTTCTTCTGTAAAGCACAAAAGGAGATATTCTGCAGAATGACCTAGCTGCTCTTTTTTAATATAATGAAAGTGAATTGGTACTCGGGCTGTCAAGCTCTAAAATGACAGAAAAGTCCATATGATTCGAAGATTGTGCTGATTAGGTTTATGCAAGTTCACATAAATGAATTGAGTTTGGTAACCCATTAGCTTTTTGTTGGTAAGGCTCTGTGCAGTGATGTGTTTCATATAATCATAAACTACAGCATAGTCAGACTCAGTAGTATGTCAGAACAGGTGTAGGAACACCGGACTGTTAGAGTCTAACATATTCCATGAAGGGAGTTTCCTAGAAAAGAGTAGTTCTGATATTTGCATCCCTGCTTTCCTCAGTGTGAGCCACTTCCTTTATGACTAATGCTGGTGTCATCGACAGTAGTCATAGTTTGTTTCATATCAGAAATCTACGCAATTTCAAAGTAATACTAGTGTCCTGTGTAGTCATAGTTTTTATAGTTTTGTGTTCATATATGAAATATGTTCATCAATTTATATAATATTTGAGCATATCTTTAGGGGACAGTCACAATCTCACACCTAGATTTTTATATTTTCTGAAAAAAATGAGTGGTATAGATGTTCATTTTGTTTTGGTTTGTGAACAGACACTCTCTCTGACCTTTGCTTGCCAACACCGGCCAATAAAAACATGGGAAACATTCCAGGAATTCTCTAGTCCAATAGAAACCGCTCTCATAGCATGGTTACAGGTCTTTGTTTGGGGACACGTAAAACAGTTTGACTTGAAATCAAATGTTAGATATTAAAATTCAGCAAATTTTACAATTCATTGCTCATTATTAACTAACTTGCATCAGCCGTACTAAACATGAACTTCAGAATAGGGTATGGTACTGATAATAACTTTACCAGTCACGATTGACTAGTATTTGTAATGTAGGTCATCATATGTTGGCAAGTTTCCAGTGGTCGGTTTCCAAATCAAATGGCATGCCAGTGATTTTAGCCACCCAGTGAATGCCTCCTGAGAGACGTGTATTGTCAGACTGTTTATTGGTTTGGTGAGCCGTTGGTGAGGAAGTGTCGGGTATCGCTGATGTCACGTGCTTGCTCCGCCCCCATGTACCTGTATGGCAGGAATTCAGCAGGTGGGAGCATGCTCAGCTAGAGCCATTCCCACTCATGCTCGGCTGTGCTGACAAACAACAGCCGAGTGCTGGACCTTCAAAAAGAAGTGAGGCCCTCAAAAACTGGTGCTTTTCATCTGAACAGATATTTGTGTGGTAGCTTTGTAAATGTTGATATTTTGTTGCTGTTTGCTTGTTGCACAAATAAATGTAACCTCTTCTTTCTCGTTTCAGAAGGCAGTCATGGAGGAGATGACAATATGGGAGCAGCACACGGTCACGTTAACGAAAGTAAGTTGCGAATTGAGGGATTATTTTCGCTTTAGCCACACCTTTATCGAGCTCTGTACAGGTTGTCAGAGAACATGATGGCAGGTGTAGAGTTTCCCCAACAACTGAAAGTTGAGATGGATTGAAAGTTTAGTGAGCAATAGTGATGCCATGATTGTCGTAAGAGTTGTTTCCACCTGTCACTAGGACACACCCGAAATTTTGGAATGCCAAGTTTGGGGTCATGTGGTGCATTTCAGTATAGAAAGAAGCTGCCTTCATCCAATCATTTTTTATATGTAAACTGTTTTTTTTTTTTTCTGTTTTTTTTTTCCTCGTTTTTTTTTTCCTTCGCTCTTTTGTATTTTTTTTTAAGTACTTTATTCATCCATTTGAATTTTATTTTGTGTTTTGTATTTCTTCTTTCATAATTTTCGTTTTTTTTGTTGATTTTCTTTTGTTTGTTATATATTTTGGTCTTTTTTATGTGTGTTTCTTTCATTCTTTTCATTTGTTTTTTATTTTGTTAATTCTGTCTTTTGTTTAGTTCTTTTGTTTTTTTTGTCATTTTGGTTTTGTTCTCTTTTGATTGTTGCTTCTTTTATTTTTAACACACTTTGATTATTTGTTTTTCTTTTGTTTTTCTTTCATTGTTTCATTTTTTCATTTGTTAATTCTTGTTTTATTTCATTCTTTTGTTTTTTCTATTTTGTTTTTCATTCTTTCATTTTTTTCACTCATTTGTTTTCTTTTTTCTGTTGTTTTTCTTTTGTTCATTTGATATCTTCTTTCTTTCTTTTGTTCATTTCATTCTGTTTCTTTGCTTCTCTTATTCTTTCGTTATTTTTTGTTTGTTCTTTTGTTTTTTTTAATTCATTTCTTATTTTATTTAATTCTTTTTTTTTTATTGTTCTGTCATTCTTTTTTTGT
The DNA here is from genome assembly GCF_001515645.1 of Sinocyclocheilus grahami. Lineage (NCBI taxonomy): Eukaryota > Metazoa > Chordata > Actinopteri > Cypriniformes > Cyprinidae > Sinocyclocheilus > Sinocyclocheilus grahami. Next base: position 542,802 of record NW_015505446.1, on the reverse strand, counting down.
TTGAGCATCCATTCTTTTATTTGTCTATTCTTTTGTTTGCAGGATTCCAAGGTCGGCTTTGGTTTTGCGGTCTCAGGTGGGCTTGACAAGCCCGTAAACGGGGACTCAGCAGTGATGGTCTCTGATGTGCTTCCCAGCGGCCCTGCCATGGGTCGTCTTCAGTGAGTACACATCCACTTCCCCTGCATTCAGACCCACACTACTTCCTCCCACACATCCTGTCTAATCCTGTCCGACCTGTCATGTTTGTGTGCAAGATGGAAAAACCAACATAGTCAAACATATTTGGCAGATGATTTTTGTGATAGAGACTCACGTGATTAATTGCCCGCAGGACACGAGATCAGATAGTTATGGTGAATGGCGTTTCGATGGAGAACGTCACCTCACTTTACACTATTCAAAATCTGAGGAAGTGCGGGAAAATTGCAAACATTGTAAGTGAAAACATTGCCAAAAGCATTCTTGAGTGTTCTATGCATTTAAACTGAATTTAGTAACTTTACAAATAAAAAATTACACTGTTCGTTCATTTTGTAGACCGTAAAGAGGCCACGCACAGTTCAGATCCCTTCGAGCAACAGACCTACTCGTTCTGCCTCACAATCCAACATACTAGATGACGAAATGCCACAGAGGAGGGGTCAGCGCAACACAGACACCAGCCGTAACCGACGAACTCGAAGCGTGACACCTGACCGCAACGGTCACGACCTTCCCATCATGTCCGGCTTCAAGAGACTTCCCAATCAGGATGTGCAAGACAAACCTGTCAGAACAACCCTGATCAAGAAAAAACCCACAGATGGTCAGAATCTCAGTGGCTTTGCATTGTATAATTATTAGTGGTTCTTGCCAAGATTTTGACATGTTTCTCTCTGTAGAGTACGGAATGAAGCTGGGGAGTCAGATTTTCATCAAACACATGACTCCCACTGGTCTGGCTGCCAAAGAGGGCAGCCTTCAGGAAGGAGATCTTGTTTTGAAGGTGAAGAGCTTGTTCTTTAGAAACTGTTCCAATGCATGCAGATGTTGTGTAATCTTTTTTTTTTTTAATTCTGGTTTAGATTAACGGCATGACGACAGAAAATCTGTCCTTGCTGGAGACCAAGCACCTGGTGGAGAAGTCTAGAGGTAAACTGACCATGTTGGTGTTGAGGGATGACAGAAAGTTCCTCGTCAGCATTCCAGAAGTGGAGGACAGTCCTCAAAACAGTGCCGACGAGAAGCGGCAAGACAGTAGCTCGGAGCTGGATGGTAGGAGTAGATGTTTTTACAGCATGTAGCTGATCTGTGCCGTATCACATACTATAGAGTGCTGCAGTGATGACGTATTTTTGTAATCCAACCCGGTTGGCATCATCTTGGTTCCCTCAACAAAACCCCATAGGATTTTTTTTCTTCCCCATTGACTTCAGAACGATGGAGCCAGAACTGCAAAAAATTTTCCATGTTTTGGCCTACAAAAATACATCATCTTTGCAGCACTCTATTGATGTGGGTTTTAATATTCACTTTTTACAATTTTTGCCTGAAGAAATCTCAGACCTAGATTCTGACACCCCCACAAACCGAACATCCCATCCAAGAGACCGACGTTCTCGCAGGTAAACATCTCAACTCTCACCTGATCTTGTTTAGTTAAATGATCTTTTCACTAATAGAGCCCACTGATCTGCAGAAATCGTGCCGAGCCTGTGTCAAAACCACGTGAATCGCCCCCTTTGCGCTCTACACTCACAAGACTACCCGCCCAGTCAGTGCCCCTTCGCAGAGGTGAGTCTTAGTTGAACAAAACTCATTGGTTCTTATTCATGAAACACACAAAACCATGACAATTTTGTCCGATTGATTTTACATAGTGGATTATCATGGCCAAGAGATTTTGACCTTAGTACTTGCCCATTGTTGTATGTGCAAGTGGCTGAATAATGCTTTGGTTTTTGTTCAGTTCCCTCCGAGTCTGAATCGGACCGCGGCAACTCGCCTCCATCGTCAAGACATGGCACTCTCGATAACAGAGACCGATACAAGTAAATATGGCTTTGCGTTAATTTATTGGCCCCATATGCATGTAGACAATTATGGCTCTGCAGCACCATAGTTATATATAATGTTGTATTTAATTTGTTTTATTAATTTTTTTCTGCTTGGATTTTTGTTTGCTTGTTTTGTGTTTAGTTTTTTTCAAGCTGCTGATTGTTTAAGTGAGATGCATGGCTCACATGTTAGTTTGTCTGTTTCAGGGTTCTCTCTGGGATCTCTGCGCTGCCAAACCCTCGAGCCTCACCCATCACCCAGAACTGGAACTCCTCCACTGCCTCTCAGCCTCGCAGAGGTCTGCCTCAAATCGCTCCGACACACAGTATAGCTGATTTCACCATATTACATATAAACCAGCTCTGGAATTAAAGACTTTACCGAATTATGGCGATTCAGTTAATGATTTGCATAAATGTTGTCAATGATACAATCTCAATAACTTAACGCTATGTTTGTTTTGTGTGACCAGCTGTTTCAGAGTCAGATTCAGACCGAAGTGCCTCTCCGCCCCCAAAGCGTGAGAGTCCCAGACCTGAAAATCACTCCAGATACAAGTATGAGTGCACATCAAGAGCGGCAAACACCCAATCCAGATGAACTCTTAAGCACATTTTCAATATCGCTAAGTTGTTGAATTGGCTAAAAGACATGTTCATGAAGATTAGTGCAGGGTTGTCCGATCCTGCTCCTGGAGGGCCAACATCCTGCAGAGTTTAGCTCCAAAACAATTGCCTAGAAGTTTCTAGTGAGTCTGAAGACCTTGATTAGCTGGTTCAGGTGTGTTTAATTAGGGTTGGGGCTAAACTCTGCAGGATAGTGGTCCTCTAGGGACAGGTTTGGACATATTTGGTTTAGCAATTCACAAACATGCATGTCACCCTTTATTAATTCACAAGTTTTCAATGATATATCGACTACTGAACTAGAAATGTCTTCATTGCCTCTTTATATCTCTTTTCCCAGGGTGCTTCCCGATCTTCCTCCTCCAGGCATGAAGTCTTCCTCTCTTAGCATGTCTCAGGATTCCCCTCGCCGCATGCCGTCTCCTTACAGGCCTCCACCCAGAGGTGACTTTTCACCCCATAGCACACTTTAGTTTCAATTCTGTGTCCCATTTTTGTGGCCATTCTAGCAGACTCATTCAAGAGCATGTGTTTTCTATACAGCTGCATCAGAGTCTGAATCGGACGATAGTACCGGACCTCAACGCAGACAGGAGTCCCGCAATAGATACAGGTACACATGAGGGAGGCATCGCTGCCACTTTTAAATCAACTCTCATCGGGCTCTTTCAGTAGGGCCGATCATCTGTCTGCACACGATGAGAAAAAAGTGTGTTCTTTTGTTTTTAATTTGCTTTATGTTTTTTGTTTCATTATGTTTGTGTACAATCATGTATTTTTGTTCATTGTGATATCTGAAAATGTGGTATGTGTGATCTTTTAAAATAAAAGACACCAAATCAACCTGAGTTTTCTCTTGTAGTATGTTGATTTAAGTCACTATACATATTGCTTCTAAGATGTAGATAATCTTGAATCTAAGATCTAAATTTATAAGTATACAATCAAGTTATCCACATAATACCATAAACGGCATATATAAAGGCATATTCTGCACATCCAGTGGTGTAATAGAGTTGAAGGTATCATAGATATGGATCTAATGATCTCTTTGATACGTTCACTGTAGTATTTTCTGCTTGTCCATATGAATCATGGATTTTTGGGACTTAAATTTTACCGTATAGTCACTTATGGATATGGATAGTCCACCCTATTCAGTGAGAGAGACCCATAGAAACCCTGAGGTGAATATCTCCCCCTGTTCCTAATCATCTATGATATTACATTAGTTCCCACTCACTTCACGGGTGAGCATAATTAAGTGTCCCCTCGTCTTCCTTTTTTCTCTCACCCTTCCATCTCTCCTCTTTCTCTTGCAGGGCGACACCTGAGGTCATGTCAGTCCCCATAATGGATCCCCCAAAATGGGGCAGGTGTAGAGTTTCCCCAACAACTGAAAGTTGAGATGGATTGAAAGTTTAGTGAGCAATAGTGATGCCATGATTGTCGTAAGAGTTGTTTCCACCTGTCACTAGGACACACCCGAAATTTTGGAATGCCAAGTTTGGGGTCATGTGGTGCATTTCAGTATAGAAAGAAGCTGCCTTCATCCAATCATTTTTTATATGTAAACTGTTTTTTTTTTTTTCTGTTTTTTTTTTCCTCGTTTTTTTTTTCCTTCGCTCTTTTGTATTTTTTTTTAAGTACTTTATTCATCCATTTGAATTTTATTTTGTGTTTTGTATTTCTTCTTTCATAATTTTCGTTTTTTTTGTTGATTTTCTTTTGTTTGTTATATATTTTGGTCTTTTTTATGTGTGTTTCTTTCATTCTTTTCATTTGTTTTTTATTTTGTTAATTCTGTCTTTTGTTTAGTTCTTTTGTTTTTTTTGTCATTTTGGTTTTGTTCTCTTTTGATTGTTGCTTCTTTTATTTTTAACACTTTGATTATTTGTTTTTCTTTTCTTTTTCTTTCATTGTTTCATTTTTTCATTTGTTAATTCTTGTTTTATTTCATTCTTTTGTTTTTTCTATTTTGTTTTTCATTCTTTCATTTTTTTCACTCATTTGTTTTCTTTTTTCTGTTGTTTTTCTTTTGTTCATTTGATATCTTCTTTCTTTCTTTTGTTCATTTCATTCTGTTTCTTTGCTTCTCTTATTCTTTCGTTATTTTTTGTTTGTTCTTTTGTTTTTTTTAATTCATTTCTTATTTTATTTAATTCTTTTTTTTTTTATTGTTCTGTCATTCTTTTTTTGTTTGAGCATCCATTCTTTTATTTGTCTATTCTTTTGTTTGCAGGATTCCAAGGTCGGCTTTGGTTTTGCGGTCTCAGGTGGGCTTGACAAGCCCGTAAACGGGGACTCAGCAGTGATGGTCTCTGATGTGCTTCCCAGCGGCCCTGCCATGGGTCGTCTTCAGTGAGTACACATCCACTTCCCCTGCATTCAGACCCACACTACTTCCTCCCACACATCCTGTCTAATCCTGTCCGACCTGTCATGTTTGTGTGCAAGATGGAAAAACCAACATAGTCAAACATATTTGGCAGATGATTTTTGTGATAGAGACTCACGTGATTAATTGCCCGCAGGACACGAGATCAGATAGTTATGGTGAATGGCGTTTCGATGGAGAACGTCACCTCACTTTACACTATTCAAAATCTGAGGAAGTGCGGGAAAATTGCAAACATTGTAAGTGAAAACATTGCCAAAAGCATTCTTGAGTGTTCTATGCATTTAAACTGAATTTAGTAACTTTACAAATAAAAAATTACACTGTTCGTTCATTTTGTAGACCGTAAAGAGGCCACGCACAGTTCAGATCCCTTCGAGCAACAGACCTACTCGTTCTGCCTCACAATCCAACATACTAGATGACGAAATGCCACAGAGGAGGGGTCAGCGCAACACAGACACCAGCCGTAACCGACGAACTCGAAGCGTGACACCTGACCGCAACGGTCACGACCTTCCCATCATGTCCGGCTTCAAGAGACTTCCCAATCAGGATGTGCAAGACAAACCTGTCAGAACAACCCTGATCAAGAAAAAACCCACAGATGGTCAGAATCTCAGTGGCTTTGCATTGTATAATTATTAGTGGTTCTTGCCAAGATTTTGACATGTTTCTCTCTGTAGAGTACGGAATGAAGCTGGGGAGTCAGATTTTCATCAAACACATGACTCCCACTGGTCTGGCTGCCAAAGAGGGCAGCCTTCAGGAAGGAGATCTTGTTTTGAAGGTGAAGAGCTTGTTCTTTAGAAACTGTTCCAATGCATGCAGATGTTGTGTAATCTTTTTTTTTAATTCTGGTTTAGATTAACGGCATGACGACAGAAAATCTGTCCTTGCTGGAGACCAAGCACCTGGTGGAGAAGTCTAGAGGTAAACTGACCATGTTGGTGTTGAGGGATGACAGAAAGTTCCTCGTCAGCATTCCAGAAGTGGAGGACAGTCCTCAAAACAGTGCCGACGAGAAGCGGCAAGACAGTAGCTCGGAGCTGGATGGTAGGAGTAGATGTTTTTACAGCATGTAGCTGATCTGTGCCGTATCACATACTATAGAGTGCTGCAGTGATGACGTATTTTTGTAATCCAACCCGGTTGGCATCATCTTGGTTCCCTCAACAAAACCCCATAGGATTTTTTTTCTTCCCCATTGACTTCAGAACGATGGAGCCAGAACTGCAAAAAATTTTCCATGTTTTGGCCTACAAAAATACATCATCTTTGCAGCACTCTATTGATGTGGGTTTTAATATTCACTTTTTACAATTTTTGCCTGAAGAAATCTCAGACCTAGATTCTGACACCCCCACAAACCGAACATCCCGTCCAAGAGACCGACGTTCTCGCAGGTAAACATCTCAACTCTCACCTGATCTTGTTTAGTTAAATGATCTTTTCACTAATAGAGCCCACTGATCTGCAGAAATCGTGCCGAGCCTGTGTCAAAACCACGTGAATCGCCCCCTTTGCGCTCTACACTCACAAGACTACCCGCCCAGTCAGTGCCCCTTCGCAGAGGTGAGTCTTAGTTGAACAAAACTCATTGGTTCTTATTCATGAAACACACAAAACCATGACAATTTTGTCCGATTGATTTTACATAGTGGATTATCATGGCCAAGAGATTTTGACCTTAGTACTTGCCCATTGTTGTATGTGCAAGTGGCTGAATAATGCTTTGGTTTTTGTTCAGTTCCCTCCGAGTCTGAATCGGACCGCGGCAACTCGCCTCCATCGTCAAGACATGGCACTCTCGATAACAGAGACCGATACAAGTAAATATGGCTTTGCGTTAATTTATTGGCCCCATATGCATGTAGACAATTATGGCTCTGCAGCACCATAGTTATATATAATGTTGTATTTAATTTGTTTTATTAATTTTTTTCTGCTTGGATTTTTGTTTGCTTGTTTTGTGTTTAGTTTTTTTCAAGCTGCTGATTGTTTAAGTGAGATGCATGGCTCACATGTTAGTTTGTCTGTTTCAGGGTTCTCTCTGGGATCTCTGCGCTGCCAAACCCTCGAGCCTCACCCATCACCCAGAACTGGAACTCCTCCACTGCCTCTCAGCCTCGCAGAGGTCTGCCTCAAATCGCTCCGACACACAGTATAGCTGATTTCACCATATTACATATAAACCAGCTCTGGAATTAAAGACTTTACCGAATTATGGCGATTCAGTTAATGATTTGCATAAATGTTGTCAATGATACAATCTCAATAACTTAACGCTATGTTTGTTTTGTGTGACCAGCTGTTTCAGAGTCAGATTCAGACCGAAGTGCCTCTCCGCCCCCAAAGCGTGAGAGTCCCAGACCTGAAAATCACTCCAGATACAAGTATGAGTGCACATCAAGAGCGGCAAACACCCAATCCAGATGAACTCTTAAGCACATTTTCAATATCGCTAAGTTGTTGAATTGGCTAAAAGACATGTTCATGAAGATTAGTGCAGGGTTGTCCGATCCTGCTCCTGGAGGGCCAACATCCTGCAGAGTTTAGCTCCAAAACAATTGCCTAGAAGTTTCTAGTGAGTCTGAAGACCTTGATTAGCTGGTTCAGGTGTGTTTAATTAGGGTTGGGGCTAAACTCTGCAGGATAGTGGTCCTCTAGGGACAGGTTTGGACATATTTGGTTTAGCAATTCACAAACATGCATGTCACCCTTTATTAATTCACAAGTTTTCAATGATATATCGACTACTGAACTAGAAATGTCTTCATTGCCTCTTTATATCTCTTTTCCCAGGGTGCTTCCCGATCTTCCTCCTCCAGGCATGAAGTCTTCCTCTCTTAGCATGTCTCAGGATTCCCCTCGCCGCATGCCGTCTCCTTACAGGCCTCCACCCAGAGGTGACTTTTCACCCCATAGCACACTTTAGTTTCAATTCTGTGTCCCATTTTTGTGGCCATTCTAGCAGACTCATTCAAGAGCATGTGTTTTCTATACAGCTGCATCAGAGTCTGAATCGGACGATAGTACCGGACCTCAACGCAGACAGGAGTCCCGCAATAGATACAGGTACACATGAGGGAGGCATCGCTGCCACTTTTAAATCAACTCTCATCGGGCTCTTTCAGTAGGGCCGATCATCTGTCTGCACACGATGAGAAAAAAGTGTGTTCTTTTGTTTTTAATTTGCTTTATGTTTTTTGTTTCATTATGTTTGTGTACAATCATGTATTTTTGTTCATTGTGATATCTGAAAATGTGGTATGTGTGATCTTTTAAAATAAAAGACACCAAATCAACCTGAGTTTTCTCTTGTAGTATGTTGATTTAAGTCACTATACATATTGCTTCTAAGATGTAGATAATCTTGAATCTAAGATCTAAATTTATAAGTATACAATCAAGTTATCCACATAATACCATAAACGGCATATATAAAGGCATATTCTGCACATCCAGTGGTGTAATAGAGTTGAAGGTATCATAGATATGGATCTAATGATCTCTTTGATACGTTCACTGTAGTATTTTCTGCTTGTCCATATGAATCATGGATTTTTGGGACTTAAATTTTACCGTATAGTCACTTATGGATATGGATAGTCCACCCTATTCAGTGAGAGAGACCCATAGAAACCCTGAGGTGAATATCTCCCCCTGTTCCTAATCATCTATGATATTACATTAGTTCCCACTCACTTCACGGGTGAGCATAATTAAGTGTCCCCTCGTCTTCCTTTTTTCTCTCACCCTTCCATCTCTCCTCTTTCTCTTGCAGGGCGACACCTGAGGTCATGTCAGTCCCCATAATGGATCCCCCAAAATGGGCGAAACCCTCAACGCCTGTACAGAGAGGTACGAGCCAATCATAAACAGAATATTCCAGGTTAAATTTGAAATATTGATGCCATGAAAATAAATGTTTTGTATCTCACTATTAAATATGAAACATGACAAAAATGTTAATGTGCAAATAATAAATATGAATGTAAAATATGTAGAAATATTGTGTATGTTTTTGTACTTTATTTTCTAAATATTAATGTGTAAATTCTGTTAGTATTCATGCACATTACACATTAAGATTTACATATAATTTTTCCACAATATATAAATATTATATATTCATGGCATGAAAATAAATTTGATAATTTTTCATACCTCAATCTTAAATATAAAAAAATATTTTAAAAAATGTATGTGTAAATCTTAAATGGTCATATTAAATATTTAAACTTGTGTATATTATTCAGTATTTTCTTAATATTATTGTGCAAATTCTGTAATTGTTCATATACATTACACATTCATATTTACACATTACTTTTCCATACATTTATAAATTACATTTAAATATATACATTTTCGATTTTCATGACAAAAATATTTTGTCTTTTTTTTTTTTTTGGTAACTCAACCTTAAGTATGAAAAATATATATTTTTAATATGAATGTGTGTATATATATATTTAAATATCAGAGTGTAGATATTATTTAAATGTACATTAAAATGTTATTATTCAAATACTAATGTGTAAATTACTGTAAATTCTCTAATTGTTCATACACATTACACATTAATATTTGCGCATTAATTTTCCATAAATGCATAAATTACATATAAATACATATACATTTTACATTTTGATGACATGAAAATACTTTGTAATTTTTTTGTTCCTCAATCTCATGCATGCCAAATATTTATTTAAATATGAAATATTTGTGTGTACATTGTTAATTAAATATGAATGTGTAAATTACTGTCAGTTCTGTTAATCTTTCATACATATTACACTGTATTTACACAATACACGATATTCATCACATTCGTTTGTTATTAAATTCATATTAAATCTGTCATTAGCTCTTTAATTGAATTTTAACTAGTTCTATTTGCATTTTAAATTATCTTCGAATTGCTAATAATAACCCATAATACTCTGTAATTTGCATATTTAATCAGCTCCCTCAGAATCTGAATCCGATGCAAGTAACAACTCTCCTCCGAGAACACAGTCTCCATTCAGTAAAAACTCCAGAAGCAGACCAGAGTAAGAGATACTTGTGCTCTTTTCTTTTTTATGTTATTATTGTGCATATAAATGTGACAAATATTGTTTTGCATTATTGTTTTGTCTCAGAGCTGAAATGCAAGCGACTGAAATCATCAACAGCCGACAGGATTCTTCACTCAGAGCAGCTCCAGCCAGACCACCACCTGAAGGTCTATATAATGCACTTATTGGAAAAAGATGCCCTGCATGTTGCCTTATTTTTCCTGAATATTTCTGCATCTGTGCATCTTTTTTTTATTGTTGTTTTGGTTCGTTCGCCAGATTCCTCTGAATCAGAAAGGGCCCCATCACCTGTCAGGAGATCTGAGAGTCCCAGCTACAACCGCGAGCACAGGTTAGGAACTCCTCCTATGACCTATATTTACATAATCCATACTTACAATAGCAAATTATGTCATATTGAAACAGGCTTTGGGAAAGTATGAGTTCCATGAGTGTTAAGAACAACAGTGTGTTTCGGTTAAAGTTAAGTCAACAAACACCTTGGTTGCCACTAAACAATTCCTTAAGACATTGTACTAATCATAGTGACTCACTTTGTAAAAGTGAATACTGACTCTTTCTTTCAGTTTCCCACGTGCTAATGGCACTCTCCGCTCTAACGTGTCCATTCCCAACCACACCACTTTGAGCTGTGAGTGTCAGCAGTCTAAAAGCATGCCCATAATGCATTGCAAACTATCGAGTGACTATTGGGTACTAAACTGTAACTGTTTTATCTCAGCGAAAACTGTAGAGGAGCCACTTTATTCACTTCCTCCAGATGCAGTGCCAACACCAAACCTGGGGTGAGAAATTTAATGTTTCTTTGTGTGCAGATGAGAGAGTCATGTTTCACCCCAAAATTAAGAGGAAATAATAATCATTAATATTATGCCATTTTGTAAGATTTGTTTTTTCTTAAATTTTTTTATCTACAGTTCAAGATAAAAGGACAAATAAGCATAAATTAAAGGGACTACAATAATTATTACAATGATGTATAAATACCTTATTAATACTTAATATTTACTATATATTATATAGATTAATGTTTTATATATTTTATTATATTGTAAATAAGCATAAATAAATTTATGGTGTATACATATTTAGATTTAATATTTTTGTTAAATAATTATTTTAAAAATCATAAATGAAAACAGTAAAACAAATATTACTATGATGTGTAAATACTTTATTTATATTTAATTTATTATTTTTTTATATATATATATATATATATATATATATATATATTTGTTTTTTATATATTTATATTTAAATAAGCATAAATCAAAGGCAGAGCAAAAATATTACCATAATGTATAAATACTTTATATGTATTTATTTAAGAATAATCTTTTTTATTATATTTAAGTAAAATTATGTATCTTTTTTTATTATTATTATTATTATTATATTCATTCTCCACATCAGATACAGCTCAGACCAGAACCATGTCAGCTTTGTGAAGGAGGGCAGCGTTGGGTTGAGGTTGGTGGGAGGAAATGATGTTGGCATCTTTGTTGGTGGTGTCCAGCCCAACAGTCCAGCCCAGATGCAAGGCATGCAAGAGGGTGATCAGATACTGGAGGTAGGACCAAAGAATCACGTACATGTCGTACATGATCAAACCATTCAGCTGTGCCATGCTTCAAGACCGTTATTTTGGTAGGTGAACGGCGTGGACTTTAATCACTTCACCAGAGAGGAAGCAGCCATGTATCTCATGAACGTCCATGCTGGGGAGCGCATCGATATCCGGACTCAGAACAAAATGAACAGTGAGTGCCTTCGTATCTCCGAATTAGGATTAGGATTTCACCATGACATTAAAATCGACCCAATTTAGTTTTTATAATACTAAGTAGACAATAGATTCCTTGTCGTACTGTGAATGATTCTTCTCGTTTTTCCAAAGGAAATGTATTGGAGAAGTAAAATGGATTACAAATAACATTTCTGAATTAATTTCCGCCCTTGATGTCTTAGTCTACAAGAAGATTTTGAAGTCCAGCCTCGGTGATTCTTTCTACATCCGTACACACTTCGACCACGTGGCTGAGAGCAGTGTTGGCTTGAGCTTCACCAGAGGCGAGGTGTTCAGGGTGGTGGACACCATGCACCGCGGGAAGCTGGGAACCTGGCTAGCTGTGCGCATGGGCAATGATCTACACGAGCTGGATAAAGGCACCATTCCTAACCAGACCAAGTATGTTAAAGTAGTAGTTTTAAGTCTTCCTTCCATAGCTGTGGTAAGTTTGTATGATTGTTAAGTATGTTGCATTATAGTTCCTACTTGTACTCTAGGTGTCTGATTCTCTTCTCTATATCAGGGCTGAAACTTTGGCCAATTTGGAGCAGGCACAGAGAATTAGTGCAGCCGAACGCCAGGCCTCTGGCCCCAGGGCCGAGTTCTGGAAGTTACGGGGTCTCAGAGGGGCCAAAAAGAATGCCAGAAGAACGCGCGATGACCTCCTACAGTTGACAATTCAAGGCAAATTTCCAGCATATGAGAAAGTCGTTCTGAGAGAAGGTTAGTGTAGTTTCTTTTTAAAGACCAATATTTCTAACTTTCTTCATTGTCTTTGGTTGTAACACATGTATGCTTGCTCATTTGCAGCCAATTTCAAACGGCCTATCGTCATTTTGGGTCCTCTGAACGACATTGCAAATGAGAAGCTGGCCCGAGAGTTGCCAGATGAATTTGAAGTTGCAGGTATGAAAAATTAAATATAGGTTTTGAGATCAATAATTCTTAACATTTCTAATGAAGTTTATTCACTTTCAAATATTTAATATTCCTGTTTTATTGGTTTATAGAAATGGTATCCAGGAGTGGAAGTGATAGTTCATCCAGTGTCATCAAACTAGACACAGTGAGGAGAATAGCAGAGCAGGTAAACTTTTTATTTTCATACAGAGTAATGCTGTCAATATTAAACCAACATGTCCTAATTGTGGATCCCAACTGGTTTGGCCACGGGACCCACAATTTCCCACGGTCATCAAGCCACGACCAAATTTATTTCACAAAAATGGTTGACACACACAAGTACCGCTCCCCTTTACTTAACATACACTTAAATTGTAAGAATATGACTATATTGATGAATAAACAGCTTATAAGGTAAGGCTATTAAATAGCAGTCCCAAACTAGTTTTTGTTAATACAGTTAGCATGGTTTCAGCCACCACAGTCATTTAAACATACAAAATAACACAAAGTGAAAATAACATGCCATTTTTGGGTTATGGAAAAAAACGTTACCATGGTGAATACACAATACTAACATGAACTGTGAATGAAACATGGAAACTGCTCCTGAATAGAATGAATATTATACCTTCATATAAATCCTTCCCTGTTAACACGCAAAGTACCAGTTGTGTGATTTATTGATACTTTACTTTTATTTCACATAATGCATGCTTTAGTGTAGTGATATACAGCGCGCCGTCACATTTGCTTGTGCAATTGAAGAGTGCACGCTATGAGCACAGTATAATGTCTGACAGGGCAGGATAGTTCATTTTTCTGAGGTGAAAGACTTTAACAAGTTATGAAAATAACGATAGAATAATGACACTGACATTTAAGCCTGACAACATCTCATCTGACCGCAGATAATGAATAGGCCAGCATGTTTTTCTCAGGCACTCTTTTACTAAAAATGCATCTAACAAGTGTCAACAGTTTTCACACATGTCTTCCAAAATAAAAGTCTCGCATCAGAATAACATTTAGAATTAAGTTTTTTGTTGTTGATGTTGTTTCTTTAACTATACACATCGCAACCCACCAGTTGAGAAACACTGTCCTAAACCAAACACTTGTAACTTGTTTTCACTTGCAGGAAAAGCATCCCTTACTGGACATTACACCCACGGCTGTAGAAAGATTGAATTATATCCAGTACCATCCCATGGTGCTCTTCTTGGATCCTCATAGTCGGAAAGACGTGAAGGCAATGAGGCAAAAATACATGCCAGGCTCCAACAAGAGCTCTCGTCGCCTATACGCTCAGGCCTTAAAGCTGAGGAAACACTATAGCCATCTATTTTGCGGTAAACCTTTTAAGCCTGTCTTGAATTCCCTGTTTGAATCTTTTTTGAAGATACTTTCAGAAAGTTTTAATGTACTCCGAAAGGCAATCTCTGTTTTTTTGGTTTCCTTCACAGCACGCATTGATCTTCAGCCTAATACAAACATGTGGTATGATGTTTTGAAAGACCAGATTCGGCAGCAGCAATCTAAACCGGTCTGGGTTTCTGAAGTTGCGGTAAGAACTCTAGAGAGAATTATGGTGCTAAATGGTACACTCATGTCATGTAGTATTAACGTAATTATAAGTTTTCAACTTTAAAACCTTACTTGTCTTTGTTGAACTCAAAACTTTATGAAAGCTCCAACTTGATTGTTGTGGCATAACCAAAACCCAACAACTCTAAAGCAAATCTCTGAGATGTGAATGTAGAATTGGTTCAGAGCCTGCATTTCATACTTCAGTTGGTTAATATGTACTCTGTGTATGTCCAGTTGGAGGGAGGCGGTGAGGAAGACCTTGACGCATTCAGCCATGCAAACAACTCTGACTACCTCAGTGGTGCCAGCGACTATGAGGACACCGATGGTGAGGCCATTACGGATGGTGAAGCCTACACGGACAACGAGGACCTGGACGAACCCTCTGTAGGCATCGCCAGAAACCGTGGCACTGCACTGGCCCGCTCCTCTGAGCCCACCACTGGGCACAATCAAAGTCCTGAACCTTCCTATGACCCAGAGCCATACCTGGAGGAAGAGCCCGAGTACACCCTACCTCCCGGGGAAATACCTCCCATCCTCCACGTTCCAGAGCCCCGATCTCCACGCCTTTTCCCTGACAGTCCCCAACAACAAGACGATGTCCCCTCACAGCGGAGTTTCACGGATTCAGACTTCAGCACTGGTGACATGGCTGCACCACCAGCACCTTCCGATGTTCCGCCCAACTTCAGGGCACCAGATCCCAAAGAAGTCCAATCAGAGACCCCTCCACTGTCAGCCATAGAGGAGAAACTTCAACAGGTACCATATATACCTAATACCCATGCCACTGACCACTCCATTAATTGCAAGGTAACCCTAACCTTGACCCTAAAATCTGATTAGTTGATCAATCCACCTTAATTAAAATTTGAGTAACATGACATTATTAAGTCAAGTAGGACAGGTTCCTGGATCTACATCCTTTGTAGGTCCGACAAAGGGCCTTTTCTAATACCCACACTTGCAGTCTTGACCACTTGAGAGCATGCCAGGAAGCGCACAAGACTGTCCCATGTTTGAAAAATACCAAAGTTACTAGTAGTAGAAGTTTAAGTAATTGCAATTTTACAACACTATGTTGTAAGTGTGTCCCATCAGGTAATCAAAGGTTCTACACATACTGGTGGCCTTCACAGCCATTTGAAGTCTTGGGCCAAATACTTTAGCTTCAGACTTTGATTCCATCCAGTCGGAGGATATCAAACATGTTTGAGATTTTCAGCCGATTTTAGAACACACATTGTTTTCATTTGTCATGCATCTCCTAGCAACAAGGCGCACATTTCTGCCTGAGTTTGTTGTGAATGGAATAACTTAAAAGTCTGGTAGTGTGTGATCTTCAGTCGTTTAGTGTATGATGGCCAGTTTTTACTCTGTGACCATTACAAAGTCGGTTTGGGTATGATGCCCAGTGTTTTAAATTCTGTTCAGATTTTAAAAGTCGTGTAGTGTAGTTCCTGGATTGAAATGCATATTAGGACCAACAGAGACAAACCCCTTTCCCTTACCCTTACCATACCCTGCCCCCAAAAAAACCTGTTCTTCACATCATTAATCCCAGAGGTAACTGTTAACCTGACCCTAAAATCTGATTGGTTGATAGTAAAGTTGTTCCAAGACCAACAAGGATGCTGATCCAGGAACACGCTCTACTTGACTAAGTCATGTTAAGCCATTTGGATGCATTCAATATTGAATATGTTTGAAATACTTGATGGAGCTATTGATCATCACATGTTTTACTGTTTCAGGCTCGCATGGCAGAACCAGAAAGGAAACCCTCCCCTTCATTTAAAGTGTAAGTATTTTTGCATGGTCTGTCAAGTTTAGTTCCAGATAAAGTACTAAATGAATACATTTTTCCTTTTGAAATCTATTTATAAATCTTTTCTTTTAGATTGGCACATGACGAAGCCATGCAAATGCGGAGATCACAGATCAGAGGAAGTGATAGTGACAGCGATGAAGACGACAGAGATAATGAAGATGATTTTGGTGTCGACGATGACGAAACTGATGACATTGAATGGGGACCTGCCACAGAGCTGTAATATACATGGATCATACTGACATCAGGCACATGGCCCTCTCATGTCTCTAGTGTGGACATTTACACAATCAAACTGGAAATATTTTTTTTTATTTCCAGTGAGTTTTTTTTATGCAGTGTCCTTATGGACTTGTGATAGATGACTTTAATCTTGGATCGATTTTGAAGATTTGTGAACGGAATTGCTTCCTTTTGTGGGTTTTGTAGTTTTAATGGATGTGCTGAGATCTTTCTCAGGATTTTATAAAAAATATTTGTAATAAAGACAATTTGGGTATCCTTTACCCTCTTCAGTAACTTGATCGCCCTCCTTGGGAATTTCCTTTATTTTTTTATATATATATATATATATATATATTTTTTTTTTTTTTTTTAAGACGTATAAAGTTAAAAGTTGACTGTTGAAATTGTCACCATTCTAAATCTAACCAATGAGGAAAATGTCATTGCATTTTGCCATTGGTTTTCTTTTTATTTGCACCCTGAAGACGGCTATGCTCTGATTTTTCAAGACATACAATATTACCTTAACACTGATATTTCAATCTAGAAATAAAAGTGTAGTTAAAATCATGTTTTGTCAAACAAAAAGATTTCAAGACCTGCTTTGTCACGAAAGTGGGCGGTGTTTTAATATTTAATTAAGCAGCAGGTGACAGACATTAACAACAACTTGCGAGGCAGTTGGCGAAAGCTTATTTTTGTGTTCAAATGATGTAACTCATTGCGTAAACGTCGTTTTAAAAGTCCCAGCGAGCATGCATGATGTTATCCAGCCCTCATGTTTCTTCAAGGCAACGTTGTTTCACTTGTCAAAAGGACCGAGAGAGAAAAAAACTCAAAAGCGGATGCGCCTCAGACTGTTCTGATGAGTGTCAGTAGATTCAGTCAATGTGCGATCATATTAGAGCTGTGAGACACAAGCCCGAGCTCGGAGTGTGGAAACCTCGCATCAGCGCTTTGAAATGGGGAGCCGGGGGGTGGGCAGGGGGGTTATATCGTAAATTACAAAAAAATACGCGTCGGATAGAAACACCTAAAGCTTAAAATGTTCTCTAAAAGGACAAGGGAACTGATAAAGACACACTCGATGTCAAAGAAGAGCCGAACAGGAAGCAGCCCATCTCCTCTCAACTCTCCATCAGTAAGTCGCACAGCATCTCTCGACTTTTCCTCCTGCCAATCAATTTGATTGACATTTCACTCTCGCGCTCATGTTTTCGACGTTGCTGAAATATTTACGAATATTACCAGTGTCTCCAAACACAAATGTAGAATTCAAGGTGATTATTTAGACCGTTGTGTTGTCTAAAAACAAAAGGACGGACTAAACTTCCTCAGTGTGGTATGGCGCAGCAAGGAAGTTCAGGTTTTGCCTTATTTTGAACTTTTTTTTATTTTTTTGTCAGGATTTTCTCTAGACTTAGTTACTTTACTTCCAGGTACTTTTTAAACTGTAATGGCATGTATTGCATTAAAATGATGAGATATGATGGATAACAGTGTCGAAAGTTGATTTGTAACGCACCGTAGCTGGAAATGTTGAAGCGTGGTGGATCAAGTAGCAAAAGCTACAGTCCTTACGCGACTAGTCAGAGAGTGAAAAAGTCAAGCAGCAAAACTAAATTGGACATCTTACCAAATAGACCCAACGTCTGGCTCAAGCAGGTGGGTTGTATTTTAAAAGTACTTTTGTCAATATGCATATTTTAAGTAGCCTAGTAACTTTTTGTATGTTACGGTTTCAAATGTGTGTATTGTGTAGGCTACTAATATGCATTTATAGTTTTTGTGAGTATTTGTACACCGTTGACAAGTCAGCCAGTGGTGTAGCCAGTTTTAAAGCTATTATACATGTCTTAGGACCTCATATAAATAGTCTACAAGGAATATGTGTTCTTCTAAAAATGTATTCTATCAAAGTGAACTGCAAAACGTTGAAATGTATGTATTTAAACTTAAAAAATTCTATATGTGTGTATTATTGTAGGTTTCCAATAAGTATAATGTTTTTTTTTTCAATTTAATTTTTACAATTTATTTTTAATTATGTATCAAAGCTTATTTATGTATGTGTGTGTGTGTGTGTGTGTGTATAATATAATTTATTATTATTTTTTTTTCTCTCTCTTTTTTTTTTTTTTTTCTTTTAGAATGAATTCTCTTTTTAAGTGAACTGAATTTTGGAATATCACTGTGTACTTATTGGTTTGTGTAGTGCATTATATTTCACCATCCGTTTGTTGTCTAAAATGAGGCAGAAATTAGTTATAATTGATGGGATTTTCTGTAACTTGGCCTTATATTCAAGTTCACTTGCACAGGAGGGTTTTTAGGCCTCAGTGAGGCCAGTTAGTGTGGCATCAACTCTACGGGGTGTGACAGGAAGTAGGCCAGGGTTACACAATTGCTCTTGTGAAAGAAGTTCTGTTTACTAACAGCCGTCTATTGTAGTCGGTCACAGATCTCGTGCTCTATCTGCAAAACTTTCTACCTTAAAATTTGTGTGCCATGATTATCAGTTTGCCCACACCATATCCTTGTTTGCTTTGTCATACAGCTCTCTGCTCTTCAAGAACAGCCTCGGAAAGATGCAGTCGATTCTGCCACCTCTTCGTCCCACACATCCTCCAATCTGTCTCCCCCTGTCCTAGATGTCCCGTCTTCCTGTCCAGGTACCCCTTTGGCCCAGCACACTAAGTTGGTGGGCTGCCCGTCCCCAATGGGCACCCTAAAACGGCCGACTTCCCTGAGTCGCAATCCAAGTGCAGCGGGCTTCCCGATCCAGTCTTGGGTCTTCAGTAAGGGTGCGGGAAAATCCGTCATCGCCCAGAGTCCCTCGCCGGAGACGCCCGAGACTACAGTGGCTATCGAGGTGGAAGACATCCCGTCATTGCTACGCATAGTGGAGCGGTTTGCCAAAGCGGTGGAGAAACTGAAAGATGTCGTGCTTGAAGGTAAGATAATGGTTTTCTTGGAGAAAACATCTGTGAAATTTATGGAATAAACCAGCAGCTGTGGTTGCCAGAACTTTACCGTAAAAAAAATATGGTAGAAACATTTTAGGTTTTACGAATTGAACAAATTTACAGTAAAACAAAACGTGTATCTCGTTAAGTAATATAATATTAATATACCAGGCTACTAAAATGTTTTGTACATTTTAAAATGTATTCGCAACCATCATCACAAACAGGGTTATAATAGTAAACTAAAATTAAAACTAAAATTTCTGAAAATAAAATGTAAAAAAAAAAAAAAATTGCTATTTTCCTTAGCAGTTTCATTTAGTTTAACATGATGTACTAAAATAACAAACTGAAACAAAAATGAACAAACACCTATATAGACACGTAAAAAAAACAACTAATAAAAACAACAAACTTCATTTATTTGAATGAAAAACCATCACAGTTTCACAGGGAATTTTGGGAATGTCAGTATTTTACTTTAAAATGACATAAAATTCCATTAGGTTTACTAGTTTTTCACCTGTACGTAGTAAGGTAAATTACCATTAACCAATCAACAGGTCTTTATTATAGAATGTTTAGTCTTTTACCATTAAAATTGCAATACATTTTTACAGTGTAGTTGACATGGATCAAAACGTTTCATGGTACTTATTTTCAAGTTAGAAACGCACAACAGCGCTCACTACTTATCTGCCACATGACTATTTGCACATCCTGCCGCAAACATCACCTTCCGCTGAAGATCATGTGATCGTGGAGCAGAGAAGGGGCGGGGCTGAGTTTGCTCAAGAGGTCATATTCTTCCTGTATCTGCAGTAAGGCGGAGTTCCTGTGGTGCACCACACTGGCGCAGGAAATGGTTCTCTCAGAAAACACCCCCTTCTGCTCTCAGGACTCGTCGAGTAACGTCATTCAGCATCAAGCCTATAGTCTTACCCATAAATAATGAAATCAGTTATTATATTGCCGTTTTCTGATTGAGTTTTCTCTTGATCTTTTCCGCAAGAGGGTCCTCATAAAAAGCACTGTAATGGTGCCGTGATACAGGGTTGATGGTAATACCGCGGTACTCTGAGAGATTCTGTTGCAGGTGTTTTTAAACTTTTTGGTGGCAAAGACCCTCAAATATGACAACCCCATGTTAAGCAACTCTTTCATGAAATATAAAGGCTGCTCTATATTTCTTGTTTTGGAACCCGTTAGCATTTTGCTTCTACTAAATTATTTATTTTATTAATTTTATATATATATATTATTATTATTATTAAAAAATTTTTTTTTTGCTGACTTCTATACTATGCTAGTAAATGATTACAATGGTACTTGGTAATTGTCAATCAAATAAATAATAGTAAAAACAAATCATCACTACTTTTAACTCACTGAAAAAATATTTAGTATACATCTTTCAGTGATTTTGCTGCATTATTGCAAATATATATGGCCTTGGTTTTAGTGGTTGACCCATGCCGCATTTTCCACCAAGCTATTGTCTACACTAGAATTTATTTTTTTTTACACAAATAGCCTACATTCTCTGATTGAAAAAAGCCTGTTGTTCGTGCGTCCCATTACTGTACAAGTCAGGTAGTTTCGACAGAACAAAGAAACAAATCAGCAAGTAACAGTTGTAGGTGTTTTTCGCTTGGAGAGTTACAGTTAAGAGCCGTGACGGGAGGAAGTGGCTTGTAGACGTGTCACAGCAGACGAGAAAGCACTGCAACACAGTGTGAACAAACGGCCTGTCTTGCATCATCTTGACTCTTTTAGGATCACTGTAGATATTTCTCAGCATGACAGACACAAAGAAATATCCAGGTCATATTGTGCCCCATAACCAAAAGAAAAATGTTGAGAAATTAAAAAGTGAAGCCTGTTAATTATTATTTGTTAATTTATTTAGCTATTTTATTTCTTTGTTTTTGTTTAATTGCTTATTTATTGAACAAAACTGAACAAATTAACATTACACTTTCTCATTTGTATATTATTTATTCTAATTGTGTTTTGATTTATCTCATTTTTGGGTTTGTTTGCTTTTTATGTATTTATTTTATTTGCTAGTTTATGTACTGTTTGTTTGTGTACATTTGTTTTATTTTTGATTGATTTTAATTATTTTTATTTGTTTGTTTGCATCTATGTGGGGTGAGATATGACCCAGGTAACACAATTTGATATTTTATTTTTTATTTTATTTATTTTTATTATTTGCCGTTTATTTATTTAGATTTACTCATTCATTTAATTATTTGTTAATTAAATTTTATTTGTTAATGTATGTTTTTTTTTTTGTTTATATATTTTCTTTTTTACATTGTGGCATTTTTTTTATTTGTTTATGGTGTAAAATATGAGCTAGATATTTAATAATAGGTTTGTGTATTTGATAACATGGTGTGAAGAGTGTTATGCATTATTTGGCACAAAGTTAAATCAGAAGTCTGAAATGAAAGCTGCTTGTGTGGCCGTAATCTAGATGTTCATTTTCAGCTGATAAGAGTCTGAAGTTGTGTGTTTTTTTTTGTTTTTGTTTTTTTTTGCAGACAAACAGGAGAATCGGCGTCCGCTGGCCCATGAGTTTTTGGGGGAGGTTCTGCGCATCCTGCGGCAGGTCATCAGCATGTACCCTCTCCTCAACACGGTGGAGACACTCACCGCTGCCGGCAAACTCATCTCGCAGGTCAAAGGTTAGAGCAGCCATTTACAGTCATTTTACAGCAGTAATGCATTTCTGTTGTCATTTTAAGCTATTTACCAACATATTGTTTTTATTTTTGACTTCAGGATACCACTATGAAGTGTGCAATGAAGCAGACAAGAAAGATTTTGAGAAGGCCATCGAGACCATCGCTGTAGCCTTTAGCAGCAAGTGAGTATGGAACGCTCATCAGAGGATCACTGTATCAGCGGCTCAGAAAAAAAGGAGTTGTGCCTGTCTCATAATAGCAACTTTTGTTTCTTGCAGTTGCAAACTTTATCACAATTGCCTTTGTTTACTCCGAGATGCAAACAGGCTTACATATTTTTCAGTATGCATACTGTGCTCTACTTTGCTGTATGAATGGATTAACTGGATTACATGGTACATTTACCAAAATGTGCAGTATACAACCAGAGAGCAATAGTGTTTTGATTGAATTCTGTATCCCACAATGCAGTGTGCTCGACTTGGTTTTCTGTTTCAAGTAAGTGAGTGTAAATGGAAAGAAATGAAAATGAAAGTAATTTCACCCCAAAATTTTTTAGCAGTTCTTCTCTGAATATTATTTATTTGATCAAACTGCTAATGGTGATAATAAAAAAAAAAAAAGTGTTTTAT
>NW_015505446.1:494657-516105 GCF_001515645.1 Sinocyclocheilus grahami | reverse complement strand
TATATATATATGGCACATTGCTCCTTTATTTTATTTTCCTTTTCGAATCATTCAGGGGAAATGCATTCTTTTGGAATGTATTTATTTATATACATTTAAATAAATATTTAAAAAAATAATAATTTCCAATTTCCCCTTGAATGAACTGAATGAACAATTTATTTTTATTGCACTTATATTAAGTTAATTCAAGGGGAAATAGCACTTGGTTCCTTTTGAAATGTTTGTTCTGTTTATTGATTTGTTGGTTTCTTTTGTTTATTTACATTTTTACCAGTCTAAATTAAGCATACACAGGACTGCAGTGCCATACGGCATGCTTTGTGTGCGTTATGAAATCATCTCTCTCAAAATGCTCTGTTAGATCATTGACATGAATCGTAGCTCTACAGAAATAACAGGAAGTTGATTTGTGGCTTCTGCTCTCTTATGCTAACCGCCCCAAACCAAGGATCTGTTTTTGAGTTCGAGCTGATCATTATCATCTCTCACGTAGTACTGCTGTTGTTTTCAGTTCACGTTTTCAGAATCGTCATATTCATTGCGATAGACCTTTGAATGGCAGCGTAAAATGTTGCTCAAACGTTCATGAGCCTTGTTCATGTCTTGAATTCATGTCCTGTGACCAAAACATGAAATCATGCACCAGTGCAATGGGACTGTTTCTATGGCAAGAACTGAGCAAAGTGGAAGTTGTGAATCAAACACTTCCACTGGCATCTGATCATTTGGTGCAGTTACAGTTGTTCAGATGTTTTTAGTGTATAAACGGCGTTTGTTTGTGTGTTTTGTCAGTGTGTCGGAGCTGCTGATGGGGGAGGTGGACAGCAGCACACTGTTGTCTGTGTTGCCCTCTGAGAAGAGCAGGGTAAGTGTGTGTCAGTCTCTGTTCAGAGCGGATGTTGGCAGCAGGAGTTTAACTTCCTGAAAGTGCCGTTCTGTGATTAGTGTCACTGCTCTGTGACGCAGTTGTCCTCGTGAAATAAGACTCACATGGAACACGTATGACAGATGTGTATGTTGTATATGTGAGACAATGTGTGATATAAATATTTGTGTTTATTCTCTTTGAATGTTCAGTCTATGGAGAACCTCTCGGGTCATGATTCTTTACACACACGGAGTGATTCATCTGAGCTGGGTACATTTTAACAAATTCAGAAATGCAGAAAAGCAAGTAGGAATGCACTGATATAGATACAGAGGATTTTTTTTTTTTTTTTGAAGATATAATTTTATATATTCAATTTTTATTTAAATTGTGTATATATATTTTTATAAATTTATAATTATTTATTTGAACTGATTATAATTCTGGTGCTACGTTATTCAAATAAAGTCTTGTGCAGAACATTTAAAATGATAGAACTGTTCTACAGAACATTTTAAGAGAACTAATAATAAAATTATTTATTTGAGATCTTTACAAAATCTCCTGCAGAACACATTTAAAATTATGAATAATAATTTTATGTATTTATTTTAATATCATTTATTAAGATAACTTGTTTAAAATAATACATACATACACAAACACAAACTTGGTGTCCTGCAGAACATGTATTTAAACGCACATTAAATTTGTTTTTATTTTTTAAAGAATAATAATTAATTTATTATTAGTAGTAATATACTAAATAAAATTATTCATAATTTTAAATATATGTTCTGCAGGAGATTTTGTGAAGATCTCTTATGCATGCATGCATTAAATAAATACAAATTATTATTATTAACAGAACTCAAGTTTCCTGCAAAACAAATAATTGTATCTTTTTATGGTTGGTATTACAAATTTATTTTTTCTAAAGTGAAACATGATTGTATTCCTATGCACGCTGGCAGTGATGAGCGCTGAAGAGGTGGACATTATCCTGCAGCGCAGTGAAGGAGGTGTGGACTCGGCTCTGACGTACGCTAAAACCATCTCCAAATACATGAAGGATCTGATCAGCTACGTTGAGAAGAAGTTTGCGCTAGGTAGGATGAATCGCGTGTGGCTTTAGTGATATGATGGCTTGATTGAAATTGAGTTTTGAAGTGTTATATGAGAGATTGAAGTAAAGTGTGTAGTTTTGGATAAAACGTATAGTTCTGATTCTAAATTCTGACTGGTTGAGCCACGTTCTGTAGCTACTTAATTTGCTTCTTGTCATTAATGTATGTATAGAGCTGGAGTTCTCCAAGGGCTTACAAAGGATCTATCAGACTTGTAAACAGACCATCACACAGGTGAGAACTGACCTCGCTCAAAGTCTTCAGGATTGGTTTGCTCCCTTCCTCATCCGTCTCTCTTTGTGTCCATCAGCCACACATGCCCTTCTTCTCCATCTACTCTCTGGCTCTGGAGCAGGACCTGGAGCAGAGTGCTGGGATGCAGCAGGCGGCCTCCACCCTGCAGAACCAGACCTTCATCATGGTACAACACCAACATGTCCACCTTTTGTCGTCCTCCTAATAATAATACTAAGAAAATTATTGTTAACAATTATATATGATTAATGTAAATTAAATGTTGTTGTTGTTAACAATAACATTAATACTATAAAAATTACAGTAACAAGTTATCAACGTAAATTAAATGTATGTATTATTATTAGCAACAATACAATTTATAGTAATACTTTAATAATCACAATAAGAATAAGTTATTATAATTAATGTACATTAAATAATTTCTTGTTATTAAAAATGTAATATATTTTGTCATTTATGTTCTGCGATAAACCTTTTAAAGTTCATTTTATTTTTATTAGAAACGACAATTAAATTTATAATAAAATAGTAATAACTTATTTTAATGTAAGTTAAATAATAATAAAATATTATTAAAAATACAATACTATTATTTGTTAAATATATTCTGCAAGAAACTTTAAAGTTCTATTAGTTGTAGTAACAAAATCAAATGTATAATACTATCATAATCACAATAAGAATAATTTGAAATGTATTAAATTAGTTAAAAATACAATTCTTGTTGGTATGTTCTGCAAGAAAGTTCTTTTATTAGTAGCAGTAGTAGTAACAACAATATTAATACTACTGTAATCACAATGTTATTATGATTTATGTAAATTAAATGTATTATTTTTAAATATATCATGGTAATTAAATGAATTTTATTCTTTAATGTTTTGCAAATAACGTGTACACCTTTTAGAAGTAGTTTGTGTTTATGCATATGTATGTGTGTGTGTATGTATATAAAAAAATGCACATCTAACAAAAGAATTAATTTTGTTAATTAAAAAAAAAACGTTTGCCAAATGTAACTAATTTACTAATAGTTTTAAATTAACAAATGTATACGTTTTAAATGCATTGCATTACAAAATTGAATTACATCAATTGAATTAGCATTTTTGGGTGCACCAAATGTAACTAATTTAATAATTTAATTTTAAATATAATAGAATGCTATAAAATGATAAATATAACAATTTGCATTTAACAAATGTATTAATAATATAATGTAAATGTTATATATTTCATT
This sequence comes from Sinocyclocheilus grahami, assembly GCF_001515645.1. Classification (NCBI taxonomy): domain Eukaryota; kingdom Metazoa; phylum Chordata; class Actinopteri; order Cypriniformes; family Cyprinidae; genus Sinocyclocheilus; species Sinocyclocheilus grahami. The sequence goes on along the minus strand of NW_015505446.1, from coordinate 512,609 downwards.
ATAATAGTTAAATTATATTACTAATACAAATATAACCATTAGAATTTTTCCCAATTAACTAAGAATGTCCTTTTTATATTATACTTTATTATATTAAAATGTAATTATATTATTAATACAAGCAATTATGATTATATTAATTTTGGGGGTCCACATAAATGTATTTTAATAGGGCTTTTTATGTTCTGTTATATGAAACTTAAATTAATTTGACAAATTTAAATCAATAAATTAATTTAAGCTTTATTCATCAATTAATTGAACCTATTAAAGTTTATTAAACAATTTAATTTAAATACATTTTATAAATTCAATTATATTAAAATCTGATTATATTAATATATATAATTATTCAAAATTGTAATATATATTTTACAACGTTGTTTTCATTATTTTAATACATAATTCTGATTAAATATTAGATCAAATTAGTTAATATGATTAGATAATATAACACATATAAATTTGTTCCTGCATTTATACAGTTCCTAATTTATAAATATAATCTAATAAAAAATATATTTGTTTATATTTTAAATGTTTTGTCATATGTACAGTATGAAGGTTTTTATTTATAGATGTTTGGGGCTTTCAAGAGGTGCTTGTTTGGTTTAGTGTTTTGGGTATGTTTGAATATCCAAAGTAGTTATGCAAATGGTTCTGAATTGTTTTTTTGTTTTATTGTCAGCTCGAGGTCACATGACCCACAAATCCTGGGGCTCCACAGTGAGCGACACAGACAGTGTGGGAGGAGGAAGTGGCCTGGGGTCCCCCACTACCAGCACAGGTACAATTTCTTGCCATGACTAAAATATATTAAACGTAAACATTTACTATAATATATAATATTGTATTTTTATTTATTTTGTAGGTGACATAAGTAAAATGGCCCGAACGTCGTCTACAGGAACCATGTCATCTAACGAAGACGCAGAGGAGAAAGACTCAAATGTTACTTCCTTTGAAACGCCAAGTGAGATTAAAATGATGCACAAGTGTTTTCCTTTCTAATCTGTGACTGTCATCTAGTTTCTCACTGTCCGTTCAATATTTTGCAGACATAAATGGCATCGAGTCTGAGATTGTGGTTCCCACCGGGCCGTTCCGGAACGTGGGGCTGTCGAAAGCCGCTCAGACGCACAAACTGCGTAAACTGCGCTCCCCGTCCAAATGCAGAGAATGCGACAGCTACGTTTATTTCCAGGGAGCCGAGTGCGAGGAGGTGAGGTCACATCGGCTGCGCTTTGGCCTTGTTTTTTTTTTTTTATCAAGCAGGCTGTTTCAAGTGTGACTTGCTCTTGGCAGTGTTTCCTGGCCTGTCACAAACGCTGCTTGGAGACTTTGGCCATTCAGTGTGGCCACAAGAAGCTCCAGGGTCGCCTTCAGCTGTTCGGGCAGGATTTCTCACAGGTGTCTGGCAACAGTCCCGACAGCATCCCCTTCATCATCAAGAAGTGCATCGGTGAGATCGAGAGAAGAGCTTTGAGGATGAAGGTATGCAAGCGTCTGGTCAGATCCAGCAGATAGAAATGCAAGATGGTTCTGATCGTCCTCTTCGCTGTCAGGGTATTTATCGAGTGAATGGGGTGAAGACGCGGGTGGAGAAGCTGTGCCAGGCGTTTGAGAACGGCAAAGAGCTGGTGGAGCTGTCCCAGTGCTCGCCACACGACATCAGTAACGTACTGAAGCTCTACCTGCGACAGGTGAGCCACCACTACATCAGGACATTTATACAAAATCATTTTATATAATATTGTGGAAATTGCATTTTTGTTTGGTTTTTGTATATTATATAAAACTTACAAAATATTATTATTATTATTGACAATTTAACAGTTAGCATTTTTGGTTCACCCAAATGTAACTCATTTATTAATAATATAATTTATTTTGCATATATAGTATTTTTTTTTGTCTATTAAAACACTTACACTACTACTACTCAATTTATACATTTTTCTATTAAATTATATTATAAATATAAATTATATTTATATAGATTATATTAAAACACCTAAAATTTGCATTTGTAGGGTTCACCCAAATAACTAACTTATTAATTTAACTTTTTTTTTTCTTTCTGCTATCTACATTTAGCAATATCTTTGAACATATGGCATGAAATGGCATTTTTGGGTTTTGTATATTATGTACAATTATATGAAAATTAAATTATATGAATGAAAATATAACATTCATATATAAAAATATGCATTTTGAGTTATCCTAAATTTAAATAATAGTCTAATAATGTACTCAACTTTTAATATAACAGAATGCAGCATATGAAAATATAACAGAATTAGCATTTTCGGTTCCCCAAATTTATTAATATAATTTAATTTTTAGATATATTATATTTATAAATATAATTAAAAATGTTATATTTTTCTAAAACTTTTTTTGATAATTAATAAAATAGTGTACTTTATATTAAAATTAAATCATATTATTAACACTTAGAGTCAATGTAACTAATTGATTATTTATAGAATAGTGTATTTTTATTTTGTATGTTATACTGGATTTTATTTTAATTTTCAGTTATTAATCCATATAATAATAATTATTATTATTATTATTATTATTAATATTATCCCTTTTTTGCATTCACCAAAATTATAAATAATTTATATAAATATTTATATATATATATTTTTTAATATTATAACATCTTAAATTTTTGATGAACACATCCTTTAACAGTTCCCTATGAATAAGTTGCCTTCATTGTTAGCAGTGGCTTTTCATATCCTCCTCATACGTTCACCACAGTCAGTTGTTACATCCTTATTTTGTGTTTTTGATTTTTCCTCAGCTTCCAGAGCCCATCATGCCCTTCCGTCTGTACAACAGTCTGATGGGTCTGGCGAAGGAAAGCCTGGCTGTAGTGGGTCCAGAGGGAGCCGAGACGGGCAAAGGGCCCGACCTGGTGGACCTCGGCCCTGAGACAGACCCTGAACTCTTGGCCCTCGTGGACAGACTTAAGAATCTCCTTAAAGAGCTGCCCAAACAAAACACCGCCACTCTCCGCTACATAGCGCGCCACCTGAGAAGGTGCAAAATATAGAATTGACTTCCTCTCATGTTTCTGGGTTTATAGACTTACTTTGCCAAACTCTGTTTTTATTAAACACTGATTATTTGGTTAATGTCCCTGTTTTCAGGATTGCAGAACTGGAAGATGACAATAAGATGAGCCCGAGCAATCTGGGCATCGTGTTTGGCCCCTCACTGATGCGGCCCCGGCCCTCAGGGGCCACGGTGTCTCTGTCGTCTCTGGTGGATTACCCGTACCAGGCCCGCATAGTGGAGACCCTCATTGTGTTTTATCCCTCCATTTTCCATTCGGACTCCAGTCGGCCGGCAAGCACCAGCACCCCCCGCACACAGTCCCTACAGCAGGTTTGTGATCGGCTGAATCTCTCATGTTGTGCAAGTGATGTGTTTTAATGCGAGGTCAACTGGTTAAAACGCTAATGCAGAACAAACGTGATGATTTGGTCTGTGCAGGAAAGCAGCATTGATGAAGAACACTGTTCAAATGATGAACAAGGAGTCACAGATGAACCCGACGCTGCAGAATCAGACAAATTAGAGGGCCATGGTATAACATTTCATACTTCTATTCCTAATATTACTGGTTTACATTGTTCAAATGCATTGTGTGTGTATATATTTTTTGATTTATCTTTTGATATTTTAATTTAAATATTTATTGTATATTTGTTTATTTATTTATTTGACTTTGTTTATTCATATTAATTTATTATTTATTTAATATAAATTTTATATATCAACATTAATTTTACTCATGCAGGTTAGTATATATGTTTATTTTATTAGCCTTTCATATTAAATTTAAAATACATTAATTTATATTTATGAATATATTTAAATACAATTCACCATTATTTTAATATTTAAAAATATTGTATGTTTATTGTCATTTATACTGTATTTTTTATTGTAATTTAGTTTTTCACTTTATTTTTGCCTTTTATATGAATTTTATTTAATATAATTAATAGTTAAATATATCACCATTATTTTAGTATTTTATCATATTTGAAACTCATTTTGTATTTGTTAGTTTTTCATTTTATTTATTTGCCTTTCATATTAATGTACATCAATTTAATATTTGTAAATATATTTATTTACATAAATATCACCATTATTTGAATTTTTAAAATGTACATTTTGTATTTAATACTCAGTTTTTCATTCATTTGCCTTTCATGTTTTATTTAATATATATATATATATATATGTGTATGTGTATATTTAGTGTGTGTATATATATATATATATATATATATTCATATAAAATTAATATTTTAAATGATGCATTTTTATACTCATTTTTCATTAGCTGCCTTTCATATTAATGTTAATTTTATATTTGTGAATATTTACATAAATTACTATTTTAAAATATTTTAAATTTATTGTATTTTTATACTCATTTAAGTAGATGTTTAGTTTCATTTGACTATTAAAACATTTTACATATATAATTATTAATATTTATTCCTAATATTACCAACAAAAAAAATAATTCCAATAAGCATTTTTGCATTAAATTAAATCAATAATATGTGATATAAGAAAAATGTGTTTTGTCATGTCTCAGCAGAGAGTTCACCAGGAACCCCTGGTTCTCCGGAACACAGTCTGGACTCCGATTCAGATGCAGACGAGGAACGGGGCAGAGGTGAACTTCAGCCCCCCAGTCCTACAGACCAGGCACTGGGCTCTACCACCGAAACACAAATGAGGTTGCCCATCCTTCTCGTGAACCTGCAGTGTCCCTCCAGCTCAAACAACAGCAGCAACCCGCCTGCCCTCCCTGCGAGTGAGCCGCCCGAGTTAGATGAACCAGAAGCAGCACCAACAAGCTCGCTGGCAGCGCTAAACATCAATCAGAGTAACGGCACCTCCACAACACTCACTCTTTGAGTTCAGCCAGGGTTCGTCTGTGATGTTCCAATATATTTTTAAAGATGCGTTTTAATATTTAAAATACTTCGGCTTGGAATCCTGCAAAAACGTAGATTTTTAAAAATGTTTTTAGCTTTATTTTACGATAACAGTGGTACGCTTCCGGTGTCATCATGCATTGTATCTTATGAGATCACCTTGCACTCAGTGTTGATGTAAATCTGTTGTTAAATTTTATATGTTTGTGCTTGTCTTTTAATAATAAAATATGAGTGATTTCAAAATAATCAGTATTTAAAAACAATGCAAACTATCGGGAGGTCATGGTTATACAGAAGTTATCAGACAGCATGGTAGCCAATGAGGAAGAGGTTAAGTTGAATATATTTGCTTGTTGCTGTGTATATTTGCACTTATCTCTGTCCGCTTCACGTTATTTCCTCCCCCATACAACAATGGCTTTCAGAAAGAAAAAGGTGAGTCGGCTCTCTCTACTTTTAGGTTTTGAGGCTTGTTCATTTGAGACCAAACTAACATGGTTTTTAATAAACCAAGCTGTTAAATGAAGTGACACAAGAGACAGACTAACAATCATATTTATTAGTTAAAAAAGGAAAAACTTTTAAAAAAGACAATTCAGACCATGTTCACTTTCAGAAGTTGGAGAAAACTTCAAACCTGTCAAACAAAAATTGAATAATTAATTCGGTGTTATTAAACACAAAATATGAAACATTTACACTAATTGAAAAATTAACAGATTTTCAATTATTTCAGTCTAGGCATGGGCCGGTATGAGATTTTGACGGTATGATAACCTTAAGCAAAAATATCATGGTATTGTCGTTACAGCTCTAAAATGTGTTATTTTTAAATGACTGGGTAAAAAAATTACAAAAATTCCCGATGAACACAATATATTTAGTTTTTGAGCAGCACACAGAATATTAGGAACAGTAGAATGTTTATTTTTTCTTTGATTTGTTTCCTAAAAAGAAGAAAAATAAAGACTGACATCTTTATTTAACCCAAATCTGTAATTAGTTATTTAATTTTAGTTATATAATTCCTATACATATTAGGGTTGTGACGGTGAGAATTTTCCCACCGGTTAATCGGCGTGTGACAACACGGGACGGGGCATTCCCTCTTTTCCTCAGCTTTTAAATAGCTTGTAAAAGCGGTGTGCCCATTTTACTTTCACTTTAAAATAACAGCAATTCGGAGTGAAGCAATTGTTCGTTTGAATTTTCCCTCTTTTCCTCCGCTTTAAAATGGCTTAAAAGCTCCGTGTGCATTTTACTTTAACTTTTGAATTAACGGCAGTTCGGCGTCAATTGCTTGAATGCAACAACAAAATACAACGTCAAACTCACTTTAGCCTATATATATAAAACATACACCTTTTATTAACTAAACAAATAAAAATACACCATGCTATAGGGCAAGCTATGCCTAATATAAAATAACAAATAACTTACATAAAGTTTAATAGGTATACAAAACTGGAAATAAGTAAACATGTATAATATATAACCAAATAAATAAGAAACGTAGAACGTTTATTAGCAAAACGAATGTCAAATAAAATTTAAAAAATGACACGGTTTAAATAAAGTAAAAATCAGCAAACACTGTGGAACCAATTAAATAAGAAACTAATGTTTAAAAAAACTTCCAAAATCACCTTAGATGAACAGCAAAAGTCAACAGGCTTTTCAAAATCCAAAATACTGCCAAACAGGCGCTTTTGCATCTCGTTTCGAAACTAAATCATCCGCGATCGTCTTGTCTGTCTCACCCCTCTTCTTGTCAGTCAGCTGGACTCACTCTCCTCGCTGGAGAAATGAAATCTGATCTGTGATGCGACTGTCGTTCGGCACACTGCATTGAGCAGCCGCGTTCAGTTTTTAATTGTAGTGTCTGTTCTTTTACTGAACTAAATGATTTTTATTACTATAAAAAATCTAAACGACGGTGGGGGTCGGTGACACGGTGGGCAAGAGACATAACCGGTATCACCGTCTATCGCGGCAAGCCTAATACATATTTATATAATTTCATATACATAATTTGAATTAATAATAACCCAATTTGAAGCAAAAACAATGTTCTGACTAGCTTTGTGAAATTTTATTACATGCCTGAACGAAATAAACAGCAGAAGCTCTGAATGAGATGCATATTCACTCTCTGACAGCAGGAGGCGCTTCTGGAACACCAGATACGGCGTTTCCTTGGTTAGCGCTGTAAACAAAGCAGCGCTGCGCTGACACACTGCTTTAATATTAACTATACAGAGACCAGATTAAAAGAAAATACCATGTAAACTTTTCTGAAGACAGTCAGTTCCCCTCAGAAACACATTCAGATAAACCCCTAAATCAATATTGGATTTTCTTCCAGTAGTTCGTGCATGAACAGTGAGTGATCTGCCTGCTACAGTATTTTTCTCTGTGCGTCCGTCTTCAGCGTCTCTGGCCTGTCAACGGGCTTTTACAGACTTCATATTTTCACATAAATGGGCGGTTGCCGATCGCGTAAGTTCCAGGGGAAGCTCCTTAAGTTTGTCCATCCTATACACACGTGACTGACCGCTCGCTCGCACCAACAGGAGGAGGAGGGTCGTGTTACTCTCTACACTGCACTCAACCTGAGGGATTCCTACACTTTCAGTCTTTGAGGAGACATGAAAAACCGTGCATACCGCAGAAACGGTATAACGGAAAATATTAGCGGTTTTGAAACCGTGAAATTTTCACATCACAGTATACCTTGAAACCGGTAATCGGCCCATGCCTATTTCACTCATTTAAAGACAAACACCAAAATTACAAAGACTTCAAAATGGAACGTATAAGAACTAATTGAAAACAAAAACACTAAAGACAGTATAGTAATGATACTAAAATAACACTGCATCACAGATTTGCATCTTGAATTCAGATGATCAATACTGATATACAAATTCTGAGGTATTAATGACAGGGAATAAGCTGAATAACATCAAAATGGAGTTTGTAAGCGTTAACCAAACACTCCAGTTAACTACAACAGAAATACTGACTTGCTCGGGATCACTGGACCAGTCTGTATGTGATGTACCGTCCAGCAGTTTCACTCGGTCTGATGATCTTAACAACCTGCAAAACATGCCACAAGTTATTCACTCCAAACACTCCGAGATGAAGATACACATTCGAGTTCCTACCTGGCCTCTCTTCAAGCCGAAGTAACGGGCAACAGGATCCCCAGCTTGAATTCTGGGAAGCTGGCTTTCCTTTAGTTTACTGGAGAGGAGCTGGTTAAGAGATACTAGAGATACTTCTACAGTAAACCATCCAACTGAGTCCAATAAACCAGGGTTATTATAGTTAACTAAAACCATAAAAAAAGATTTGCTACATAAAATAAACGTAGCCATTGACTTCCATAATGTGGAAGTCAATGGCTACCATCAACTGTTTGGTTACCAATATCTTCTTTTGTGTTTAACAGAAGAAAGAAACAACTTGAGGGTGAGTAAATTGTGACATTTTCATTTTTGAGTGAACTATCCCTTCAACTGAAATAAAATATAAAAAAATATATATAGTTGCCAAGGCAACATTTCTTATTTCCTCATTTTCATTTAACTTGACTAAAATAAAAAACTAAACATTTTAAATAATTAAAAAAATAAACACTCAAAATATGAATAAAAACTATAATATATAATTGATACTAAAATAGCACAGCTATAAATTTCACCCAAAGCTCAAAGGATACTACCGTGCCAGCAACTCGGTCACTTCCTCTTTAGTCATGACTATGTGCTCTGGAACAAGCTGAAAGAAATTAAAACATAATTATTATTATTGTGTAAATAACATCAAAACATTAATGTGTAAAACTAGCATTTTGTAAATTCTGTAAAAGGCCAAATGAGTCGATAAAAATTTTAAACGCCTGTTCACACTAAGAACAATAACTTATCAGCTTTCGGCGGTAACTTTCAGGGCTATAGCAACTTATATATTATATACAACTTAACAATAGTATATATGATTACAGTATAATTATCAAATATACTTACAACTATATATATATATGTATATATATATATATATAGTTGTATATGTTAATTATGAAGCACTATTTTAAGTAATATACTGTATAATAATAGTAATATTATTCTAATGTTATTTTTGTCATTTAATAGTTGTTGATATATATTAATTATAAAACACTATTATAACAAGTGTTATAATGTTTATTTATTCTAATATATTTATTATATTTTCTCATCACACATCATGCATTTTCTAAAATGTGATATTTCTTATTATATAATTAGCATCAAACAAACTATATAATTCTTGTTCTCAGTGATTAAAAGATTAAACAAAAAAAAATTTGAAAAATTATTGCACAACCATCAATTAGGTGGCAAGATGCAGTATGTATGTAAATGAAAGAAGCAGTGCTTTTTCTTCGCCCATGTTGACTCGTTGATTCGTCGCTCTATTGAGAATTAGCCGTTGAGTTGACTGAACTTACTCCCGGACGCGTTTTTGGAACCAACATACCTCAAGTAAGCAAGGTTTGGGTTAATCAACAGAGTTCAGGGTATGTGTGACGATAAGCCAACCTTGCTTTCTGGAATACACCCCAGGTGGATTCTGATTGGCTGTCAATGTTTTTATCATTCAACAGTTGAAAACATCGTTCTTAACTAATATGAATGATATTGTTCTTAATTATAGTTGTAATGTGGACTACCATATATTCTCCCAAACAGGGCCGTTCTTAGGGGGGTGCAATTGATGCGGTGAACGGACTACCTGAGGATCGATGAAAACACTGACAGCCAATCATTCAGAATCAACCCAACTTTAAAAGGCTGTGCTCTTATTGTCAGTTGGTATGAATGCTAATATACCCAGATAGCACACGTACGTCTGCAAGATGTCTGTTAAAGATCGTTTCATCTGGAAAGCATCTGTTGTGTACAAACATCTGATAGACATCAGTTTTACATACATTCTAAATTAGGGTGACCATACGCGCCAAGTAAGAGCTTGATTAGCTGGTTCAGGTGTGTTTGATTGGGGTTGGGGTTGGAGCTAAACTCTGCAGGACACCGGCCCTCCAGGACCGAGTTTGGACAGCCCTGTCCTAGACCAGGGGTTGCGAACGTCGGTCCTGCAGAGTTTTGCTTCAACCCTAATCATAGTTTTAATTAGGGTTTTCCAGGACCGAGTTTGGACAGCCCTGTCCTAGACATTTAGAAAATGTCTAAGATGTTTAACGCGTCCAGGGAAAATGGCACGTATGGTCACCCTATTCTAAATCAAACATCTTAGACATTTTCTAAATGTCTAGGACAGGGCTGTCCAAACTCGGTCCTGGAGGGCCGGTGTCCTGCAGAGTTTAGCTCCAACCCCAACCCCAATCAAACACACCTGAACCAGCTAATCAAGCTCTTACTAGGCATACTAGAAACTTCCAGGCCAGGCGTGTTGAGGCAAGTTGGAGCAAAACTCTGCAGGACACCGGCCCTCCAGGACCGAGTTTGGACAGCCCTGGTCTAGGACATCTGAAGCCGTACTGCAGATGAGCAAACACTCTAAAAAAAAATAAAAATAGGTCTTGCAAATGTAAATGCAGACGTCAAATAGACATCTCAGTGATGTAGGTGTGCTATCAGGGTAGTGAAATCGTTTAAACAGTCCGCTTTAACTGCAGCGTCCTCACCTCGTGTTCGGTAATGTTGATTAGAAGTTCCTGCTGAAGAAATTGCTCAAGTATGTACTTCGGTGCCATGTCTACCAGAGACTGAAATTTGAGAGACCAGACACATTATTTAAATGCCTCAGTAGTTAGTTGACATCTAAAGGTAAGTGTATGTGCTTGCTTCACCTGTTTGGCGGAGGGCGTCATGCCCATCTGGACTACAATGATGGCCCGGGTGATGTTTTCTTCTTGCATACGCTGGCAATACATCTTTATGGTTTTGATGCCAACCTTTGGTTCCTCTGAAAGCAAAATAACGGTTAGATCTGATACAACCGTTCAAAATAAATCAATCGTTCCTCAACAGTGGGTTTATGGATGAGTTAAACACTCAGGAACAGGGCTGTTGCTGAAGATTCCACACACCAGGGAAGAACACAAACATCTGGTCGGTCGGGTCGTCGTTGTGGGCGACCAGGACCGTGAGATCGGTTCGTCGTGGTCGACCTTCGCTGGGTTTGTCTCCAAACTGGCTTCTGAACTCCTCGAGAGTCTGATCCAGTTCATCTTGCGTCACCAAATAACCGCGATCGTGACAAAGCTGAAAGACCAAGTTAGAGATTAGAAGGACGTAACATATTTCTGTTATTTGGATGCGTGCTGTATTTTGGGAGATCACAAATCATGGCACTCCAGAGGACCCGAATAAGCATCACAATAATCTGTCTACGCAACATGGATCACACTATAAAGTTATACGGCTTTCATTTACCTGCATTATAGTTTTTCTAATTTTCCATAGTCTGTAAGTCTCTTCCTCGTCATCCATATCGCGCCCAAAAGAGGATTAACACACAAATATCACGCTTAGTCGATCCTTTTGCTCCACGTTTGTGTCCCGTTTCTGCCGACGCGTGTCTATGACGTCAGACGTTACGCCGCAACGCGCACTTTGATTTCGTGTGTACAAAACAATACGCAGTTTAGTTTTTTGTTGTTGTTGTTGTAAATATATAAGCTTTTACTTTTCGCTTTCAAGCAATACAATGTGTTATGTTGATAAAAGTTCAAATAAAAGCGATTTTAAAATAGGTGGTTTGTTAGTTATATACAAAATAAATCTTATATATATTATGTTGGTGTTTATTTCGTTTGGAAACCAATAAGGAATGGGAAGAGGTTGTAGAACATTCTAGAAAAAGGTCCGATTATCCGCAATGGCATGTGGGAAGTGCGTGTGTGATTTCTTCAAATTGGTTCTTTTGAACAATTCGTATCAAAGAATCGATTCATAAAATGATTCAGTGATTCCTTTTGTCGTTTCTATCATGCTAATATTTAGAGCATATCACATGCTCTAAAACCTTCAAATAGAGCACGAAGACACATATTGTGTCTGTTATTATGGGGTTTGATTAGTTACGTTTGATTAATTTAGCGGAGTTTATTGTAATTTCAAGTGTTCCCGTTCGGCTCATTACGAATCATACTGTTAGCAAAAACCGGTTCAATGAGTCCACTTCATGAACCGTTCCGTTACCTGATTCATAGAGAAGAATCGACTCTAAAGAACGATTCATTGAAGAGTCATCACTACTGGACGTTGGAAAGCGAAAAGATCAAAAAATGGCTTTTATTCATCGTTTGTTGCTGTTCGGGGCTTTATCAAGCAGTGGGATCATTGGTGCAATGGTATCGTAAAGTTGAATAGGCCTACTTCTGTAACTTAAACTTGCATATCTGAATCATATTACGTAATTTGGCAATTATGAGGTTATGTGCTGCATAATTACGGGGGTTTTGCAAATGTTTTATCATCAGTTTACACAATCAGTCCTATTGTGCAAGATGAGGTCTAGTTTCAGTGTATTTAAGTTAGGTCTTTTGTCTTTGTGTCTCATTCTTCCACAACAGTATCAGTTCACTTTTTCCGTTGTATAAATAATGCGCAACAACGACAATAATAATCTAATGTAATAACAAATTGTATCTATTGGTCCATCTTCCAATATCCATCTTTTGGCATACATTAGCAGAAACTTGGTTTCATAAGATCAGCTTAGTAAAAGACAGGGTTGTTGTTTTTCTTCTTCTTTGAAACATGTATTGGCTGCAAAATGGTAAAAAAAAAAAAAAAAAATGGTATTTTGATACATAAAACAAATACTATTACATTACGTGTTACCTAAAAGAACAGCATGTCCAGAAAATTACATAACCTTGGTTAGTGTACAAAAAATGCCATGAACAAATGGCAAAAAACATACGTACTAAGACAGCTAATTATGACCATAAAGTCGAAATTATAACATACTAAGTCATATTAATGTCAGAAAGTTGAAATTATGATGTAAAAAGTCAAATTATGACCCAAGTCAAAATTATGATGTACCAAGTCATATGAATTAAAAAATTCAGTATAATTATGACAAAAACTAATGACTTGTCTTTAGTCTTGACATAATCATCTCAATTTCTTCAAAAGTATCTCAATTTCAAACTTCTATGCCATGATTGTGGCTTTATCTCATAATTTAGACATTTTCCTTCATAATTATAACTTAGTATGTCATAGTTTGACATTTTTATCTCATAATTATGGTTTTTATCTCATAAATATGACTTGGCATCTCATAGTTTGACTTTTTTATGTCATAATTATGACTATCTCATAATTTAATGAATTTTAATGATTTTCCTCAGAATAGTTTCATAGTACTTTTTTGGTGATGTTAATATATTCATGACTATTTTATTGCAATTAGTCAAACATTGTTTTATTTATTATTACGCTATTATATATTTATTATTAGCCTTTCATTCCATAATATCTTTGTGGCATGAGTCCATTCCTGAAGTCAGTGACTAATCAATATCCACGGGAAATATCATGTTCACTATTCTAGTACACTTTAGAAGCAGTATAATTTACTGTATATAATGCAAACATCAGCCACTTTTCTGGTATGAGGACAAAGTGCCAACACGCACATTAAGCTATCAGTTTTCTCGGTTGTGTAAGATCGTCACCCAGTGACCTTTGACCTCAGTAGGAGTTACGGTCAAATAAAAATCAACCTATAAGGAGGAAACAGCCTCTGTCAAGTTAATATTTATTTGGAGCCCTATATATGAGGGTCTTTCAGTGTTCTGGAGATTTGGTGTACTTTAAGAGAATTTGATCTAATACGCTGCCTGCCATTTCAGTAGTTAGTACTGAAAGGCAGTCATGCGTTTCTTAGGGCCCGCTGTCGTTTTCTCCATAGTGTTGCAGACAATGGTAAGAAATGCTCTTAAAAGCCCATTATTTTAAAATGAGTTAATAACTTACCAGTTTTTCAGTTGCGGTTGGAATTTAAATATAGAGATTTGTATCTAATATTTGTTTGAAGGTGTTACTAACAGTGTTCCTTTTTCTTTACGTGTGTATATGTATTCAGATGCATCCTATTTGTTTACACCAGCATGTTTTTGTTTTTAGTCTGCACAGCTAGAAGACTGGCAGTCAGCCAAATCCATTTATGAATTCACTGCCACGGATATAGACGGCAATGAAGTTTCCCTGGAAAAATACAGGTGAGTGATGGAAATCAGCATGCCAGCAGTACAATTGCTTTTTATTTCACCTCAAGGTATAAAGTCTGTTTGTTCAAGTATGAAAAACATTACCGTGTAGTAGCAGTCTAGACTGAGGAGTCAGTGCTAGTTGACAAAAGTCTGAGCCCGTCTGCAGATTTTGGGCTGTCGGAGTCAACCTGTTTCTATGGAAGCCCGTTTCCACATCAACTTTGGTTCCCAATCAATGACATACTTAGTCATATTTATGGCATAAAAAGTTGAATTGTGATATAAAAAGTAGTGCTGTCAAATCGATTAATATGTGTGTGTACTGTGTATATTTGTGTATATATATAAACATACATGCATATATTTAAGAAATATTTACGTGTGTGTGTGTGTATAGATATATGTATGTGTATATATGTGTATTTATATATACTATACATATAAATATACACAGTACACACACATTATGTAATCACAATCGTGATTTATCACGATTAATCGATTTGACAGCACTAATAAAAAGTCATAAATACGATATTTGAAAAACTGAAATTATGATAAACTATTGCAATAAAATGTCAAATGTGACAAAAAGTCAAGATTATGAGACCATAATAATAATTGAAATCATAATTGACATTTTTTACTTATCATAATTATCTTTTTGTCTCATACTTTTAACCATATATATATATATCTATCTCAGAATTATGTCTCAATTTTGTCTTTTTATCTCATAATAATGACTTGGTATTTAATAAAAAAAAAAAATTCTCTCAATTAGGATTCACTATCATAATTTTGACTTTTTTTTTTTTTTCCCCTCATAATTGACTTAGTATCTCATAGTTTCACATTTTTGTCATGATTATGGCTTTATCTCAGAATTTTGACTTATAAGTATAATTAT
Source organism: Sinocyclocheilus grahami (assembly GCF_001515645.1). NCBI lineage: Eukaryota > Metazoa > Chordata > Actinopteri > Cypriniformes > Cyprinidae > Sinocyclocheilus > Sinocyclocheilus grahami. Next base: position 497,473 of record NW_015505446.1, on the reverse strand, counting down.
TAGTGAGTCATAATGTCGACATTTAATCTCATAACTATGACTTAGTATGTCACAACGAGGCACATGCTTCTGCATGAATCTGGTAGTAGTGTGTTACAGAATCCTCAGTCTGTATGATTGGATGACACCTTGTTGCTTTAGTGTCAATCAATTTGTAACTCTAACAAAATCTAATTGATTGTATATTTCAGGGGGAAAGTTGTCATCATCACTAATGTTGCCTCAAAGTGAGGCAAAACACCGGTAAACTACTCTCAGTTTGCAGAAATGCACGCCAAGTACACTGAGAGAGGTTTACACATCCTGGCCTTCCCATCCAACCAGTTTGGACATCAGGTACGGGGAGCAAAAACATTTTTAATGCTCTTAAAATGTATAAATACTGTGATCTAATAATACATTTTTTGTTCAGGAACCAGGAACAAATTCCCAAATCAAGGAATTTGCCAAGTCTTACAACGCAGAGTTTGATATGTTCAGTAAGATTGATGTGAATGGCGACTCCGCACACCCTCTGTGGAAGTGGCTGAAGGAACAACCAAATGGGAGAGGATTCTTTGGAAAGTGAGTCGGTTGCCAGATAGTTGAACTTAGTTGACTTGTAAATTCTGTGTAAATAATTGCTTATTTAATATCAGCTAAATCAATTCAAGCGATAATCCTCCCAAAAATTAAACTTCTGTTACTCTGTGGAACTTAAAATAAGATATTCTGAAGAATGTTAGTAACTAAACTGTTTCAGTTCCCATTCATTTCCATTGTTCTATTGGCCATATAATGAAAGTTAATGGGAACAGAAACTGTTTGGTTACCAACATTCTACAGAATAATCTTATTTTATGAAAATACAACAGAAGAAAGAGAGTCATGCAGGTTTGGACTGACATGAGTGAACTATCCCTTTAAAGGAATAGTGTACCCAAAAATAAATAAAAAAAAAATGCTGAAAATGTGTTCACATTTAGGCCATCAAAGATGTAGATGAGTTTGTTCTTCATCAGAACAGATTTGGAGAAATGTAGCATTACATCACTTAGTCACCAAAGGATCCTCTGTAGTGAATGGGTGCCATCGGAATGAGAGACATCACAGTAATCCACACAACTCCATTAATTAATGTCTTGTGAAGCAAAAAGCTGTGTGCTTGTTAGAAACAAGAAATCCTTTATCTATAATATTGCTTCATTTTGTCTGAATCAGGAGAGAAATATGCACAGATCAAGCAAAAACAGTTCTAAAGAAATATGTGAGAAGACAATAGCAGATGGACTTTTTCACTGGAGGAAACGTTATTATTGATTATGGACTGGAATTTTGGCCAGAAGCGACGGTTTAAAACTAAAACGTCCTAATGATGGATTTCTTTATTACAAACACAAAGTTTTTCGCTTCACTAGATATTAACTGGTAATGGACTGGAGTGGTGTGGATTATCGTGATGTTTTTATCAGCTGTTTGGACTCTCGTTCTGACGGCACCCATTCACTGCAGAGGATCCACTGGGGAGCAAGTGATGCAAAGCTCCATTTCTCTAAATCTGTTTTACATTTTGGATGGCCTGAGTGTGAGTACATTTTCATCAAAGTTTCATTTTTGGGTGAACTATCCCATTAATAGAGCTGCACTAGAAATTGTTAACTTCTCTACTGACTGTTGTTTTTATTCCATTATAGTGGCATCAAATGGAATTTCACTAAGGTTTGTGCATTTCTTTCCCTTTGAATTATGCTAATTAAAAGCATGTTATGACTTAAACCTTGTATGTTAAATATGAATACTTATTTACTAATTATTCAAATGATTACAATTGTTTAATTTGCTATCAATTTTTGTGTTTTCTTTTCAGTTCCTGATTGACCGTGAAGGCCATGTTGTGAAGAGATACTCCCCTTTGCAGGATCCAAGCGTACGTTGTTCAGCTTCTATTAATGTTTGATTGTATTTCAATCTGGTTTGAGTCATAAACTAAGGCATGTTTAAGATTAGCTACAGTATCTAAATATCACAGTGATATTGGCACACAAAATGTATTTTTTTTTGTTAAATATTGATCTTTTAGGTGGTGGAGAAGGATCTGTCTAAATATCTCTAAGGAACATCATTAGCTGACTGTCAAATTGCCGCCCAGCCGGCCCTCTTCATTCTCCCCGACTGATAGCTGGGTATCAGTGATGTCGTCTCATGGACTAATGATGGTTTGTTTGCAAACCCCTCTTGAGGAAAGAACAGACCTGATGCATTTGGCGTGCAACCCCTCCTGAGAGCATCATCAGTGCCCAGCATCACTCTGGAGAGAGACCCCCGCTCCTTCAACTGCCCCTATGCTTTGAAAAGAAAATATGCACATTTATTTAGAGCTAAACATGTTGTCATAGTGTAACATTTCTTAATAAACGCAAAGAGATTCATTTGAACATGTGTTGGTGTTATGTTGATATCAGTGAGCAGGTGTTTTAGTGTTTACTACATTTTTAAAAAAATGAAACGTTGGTTTGGCAGTTCGCTAAAATAAATTTTTTTGTTTTCTATTTAATTTAATTTTTTTCTCAATTAGATTTCAGTTAAAGTTTATTTTAAAGTTAATTTGTTTCAACTTTTAATTATTTTTAAATTGGTTTAGTTTTTAACCATAATAATCCTACTATTTTTTTTTTTTATATATATATATATTTTATATAATGATTGCCTAGGAAAACTATAAAGTCAGCTTAATATTAAGAATTCTCGTAATCATATTTTTGTAATTATTATATTATATTATTTAACATTTTAATTAAATCGTATATATATATATATATATATATATATATATATAT
>NW_015505446.1:467139-494299 GCF_001515645.1 Sinocyclocheilus grahami | reverse complement strand
TTTTAAAAATCGTATATATATATATATATATATATATATATATATATATGAGAGTTAAGCCTTTTTTCCTAAGTGCATTAATAAAGATTCACCAACAGAGAGCAGCCTCATCAAACACTCAGCAGCTCTCGTTTGGAAGTACGTTTCATCTTGACGAATCGATTCATTCGTTTCGGTTCAATGAATCAGTTCAAACGGTCAATTGTTTTGATAGTCACCGGGCTGACGGTTTTTTTTCCCTAATGACAGAAAACGCTCGCTGTTTATCATTGATTTAATTTAGTTGGATACTGTGTCAAAGCTGTGTTGTTTGTTCAATGCAAAACTATAGTTTTCGGCCAAATACCACATTTGTTGCAATCCGTTAAAACTCCAATATATAAATCTATAAGTACATCCTGAAGATAGTGTAAAATGCTTTCAAAATATCTGTCATATTTTCCTTCTTAATTCATTTCTAGTACCAAGTTACAACCTCTTCTGATAAACAAACAGCAAAACCAGCTCACAAATGATTCGCGAGTCTCCTGGCGAATCAGTTCAATTCAATCTGTTCACACGAACGATTCATCCGCGAATCGAACACCCCTATCCTGTGCGTGACGAGAGGAGGAGGACCACGACGCAAAGGGATAGTCCTCAATCTCTCACCTTGTTTTTGGCAGCTAATCACATCCATACAAACTGAGAGGAAAAGCGGTGTATGTTTTGAAATATTCGCTATCATCGGTTGACAGCGCTCGGTCGGAGGATTCATCCCGGGATATTGAATGGAAGCGGCGGATGAAGGGGCGGCCAGCCTGTCTGAGGCCGGGGATGGGAGTCCGTTATCCGGGGCAGCAGCATCCGAGGACTCGGGCACGACGGATGGCATAGACTCGGGTAACTAGCAACTTGGGGTTTAAATCGAAACACGGGTTAGGAAAGACATCGGTTCATGCAATCTCATCTGATTGATTCCTAGGTGGTTGGGATTCACATGGATAGATCTAGCAAAACTAGCATTTATGCATGGATAAGGGACACTGATGTATGTGATTTATCATACAAGCATCAGATTATCAGGGTTCACATGCTGCCAGAGACTGTGTGCATTTATGTTATGTAGTTTTATGGCCATGTTGTCAGGTGGATGGTGTGACAACCAGGTTAAAACCAGATTCAGCTAGCTAGCCATCAGCATAGCAGGGACACTGGGTAGATGACAGATGGGATGGTGGGGTAAAGTCAGGTGAGAAATGGGGTAAAGGATGTATAGCATTTGTTTAGGATAAATGCCATCAAATGTTTAGCATATGCCAAATTGAATGCATTAAGGATGATATTAGATGACATATTACAATAATGTTTTGATTTCTAAAGGATCTTTTAGATCAGTCAAATAGGACTTTAACATTATGCATGTATGGTGCAAGTTGTCTTTGTTTTGAATATTTTGAATATTCAAACACCAGCAACTCAGATTGCTCATTATGTCTTTGAAAAAATATTATAAAACTAATATGAATTTTAGAAAAAAAGTGCTGTGATGACCGTAATACCATGGTAAGTTGATATTTTGCAGTTCTTTGTTTTACTTCTATTTAGTATTTTGTTATTTTATTCATTATAATAATTTAATATAACTTTAATATAATATCTATAATATGAAGAGTATCTCTTCACAACCTGGCCTTAATTTAATATAATAATTTATAATTAAATTATAATAAATAAACTAGTTGTTTTATTAATTGTAATAATTTATAATTGTTAATAATGATAAAACATTATTTTATTCATTTTTATAATGAAAAATATTATAATATTTTTTTTGTTGGTGGTGGTGCAGAATCTTAAATATTTCTTATTAATTTACATCATAAACTTGTTTGGTAACTCTTGAAGCCTTTATATCTAGAGCATTATAAAAGTATTTTTAATGCATTAATTATGCACCTTATAATGTATTATATGATCTCATGAATAATTGTAACCTCAGTTATAGCACATTATAATACTTATATATTTTTTCTTACGCCTTTATAAAGAATAATGCATTATAAATAAACTACCAAATGCAGATCTGAGAAGGAATCTGCAAATGCCTCTTAACTTTGGTTACAATTATTTATAAAAAGATATGTTACAATGTACATTATGAAATGCATTTGTAATGTATTATACATAAAGACTTTAAGTAAAGGCCTTTTTTATTTATCAAACATTTACTTGGGTTAAATATGATGATAATGTCAGGTTCTCACTTCCATAACAGTTACTGTATCTGTTAAATCTACTCTTGTTTCTACCTTTAAGAGACTGCTATTTTCTCCTCAGTTCCCCATTTGTGTTTTTTCTGCTGTTAATACATCACGTATCTGCACAATACTGATAACCATCAAAACCATCACCCTTAATCTGTAAACCCGAGAAGGAAAGATGGCTATGTTTCAAATGATAAGTTTGTACTCTGGTTTGAACATAATTTTGTAAATAGATATGCAAAGCCAAACATGACCTTTCCCTGACAAAAAAATTGTAAACCCACTCATGAATCATATTGAAGAGCACAAAATGTGATCCTCTCCATAAAGTGCCTGTGTTCAGTATGTACTTGAGATTGACCTTTCTCCAGCTCATTGTTGACAAGATTTGTTCTTTTGCGTATGTGTTGAAGCTTTGCAAACGGCATTGTGGTTTCTGTTTTTCAAAGACAGAAATGTCAACACAATTGGCTCGTAGTAAATGTCAAATACTGTCTTGTGCACCAGTCTCATCGTCTACTTTTTAATCACTAAAACTGCATCCAAACAGGGACGGTTCACTCCCTGAATTCCCCTGACGCTGGCGTCTCCTGCCTCGGCATCCTCCTGTTTTCATTGGTTTGCTCCCCGGCGTCTCCCGTGTAGATTTGTGTGGGAAAACATGCTGATTGTTGAGCACGCAATCACATGACACATGTCTCACGGTGGTTTGAGTCATTTTCACACCTGGAGTAACGTTTGGAGTAACTCATCCACCCATTATGTTCATAAAATTTGATTCAATTTTGGTGAGTCACAGGTAGGCCTGGGCGATAAAACGGTATCGATATTTATCGACGGTACACCTTCTTCGATAACGATAGAAAAAATGTTCGATATAGTCACATGCTATGAGTGATGCAGACAGCACACACAAACACGAGCACGAACATGCTGAATTGAGTGCTGTGCCTGCCTGTGATGAGGAGATTTTGAATAAAAAATTTATATTAGTCAAATTTAAAATAAACCTTTGCATTTGAATGTTAGGTGTGCATCAGGGAGCGTCATCAGTGGCGCGCAAGATGCGGTAATGATGTAAGTGACGTTGTAGTTTAATGTTTTGTTAGTCTAGCTCACGAGACGAGCAGTTTCTGCATTATTCATTCAAAATATTAGAGAAATATAGAAGCTGAATGCGAAGAAGATCTTGATTAGGTTAAAACCGAAACCAAGCCATTCACACAGATGCATATTCAGCGCATTTTTTAGACGGACAACTATGACTGCTGCACTCGCGTCTCACACAAGAGATGTAGGCATGCAAAGTTAAAACAGTTTAAACCTTTAGAAAACACGTCACGAATTTGTGGAGGTTTACTCCTTTTCACTGCGTCTCATATTTTTTTAAATTCAATCTGTGTGATGGGCTCTGCGGTTCTTTGGATTAAGCAATGCATAAATACGTGATGCTGTTTTGTTCATAATTGTTTATGTAATTTATGAAATTATATTTGATTTTTATGAGTTAATTTAGACGTAATGCACATTTTTTTTATAGAGTTACTTCCTTGCGTTGACAATTTAAATGTGCTGCATTATTTTGCTCATTGCGCCCACCTGTGGCCTCGGGAGACAAGACAAAATTTTCCTTAAGACCTATTTAATCTGCATATAAAACATTAGAAATGAGATATTTCATTTTATTTTGTGTTTGATTGTTAAAACAACAAATATTTGTTGTTTGTCTCAATAAATTGGGTTAATTTAAAAATACAGTAGTTAAATAAAAAAAAAAATTCTATTGCTCTTTGTTTTAAAAAAGGTTATAAAAATGTCAATAATTATCGATACCGAACGATATGAAACATTATATCGTTGATAAACTTTTTAGCTATATCGCCCAGCACTAGTCACAGGTTTAAAAGAGTTCTTTAGCAGTGTTTATGTCTGAACATGACGCAAATGTCAACAGAACAGAACAAAATTTTTACATTTGCGCTTTTATAAAATTATTAGTGTTTTTAAAGATTCACTGTGTGAGTGAGTGTTAGATGATGGCAAAGGTAATCTAAATGTCAAAATAGAGGAATTTATGCACAGTTGAAAATTCAAAATTAACATACTAATACATTTTTTAAAAAATTATATTATCAGCTGACAATCGATAAAATAGTGATATATTATGCATCCATGTGCAAAACTCGCGTCACATTGCTAGGATGTTGCTGTTTAGTTGCTAGGGATGTTTTAGGTGGTAACTAGGGCGACATAAATATTTTCGCAAGTTGCGAATTTAATTTATGTAAAAAAAATTGGAACATCGTAGAGCAATTTATGAATAAAGCACTTTTTCATTCAGTTATTCAGTCACATGCAAGTAAAATTTTTTCTGACGTAGTTTATGTTCATGTCTTCTTACCTCAAAATTGACCTCAAACAAGTTTAGCTTGTTTTGGAATTTTGTTGCGTATTAGTTGGCATCGTAGTGTTTCCATCCAGTTTTATAATTTGCAGTATCCCAAAATTCCCATAAATACATGGATGGCTTGGATTCTTCCTTCAATGTTAGAATTTGTAATTTATTTGTTTACTTTATGTTGCTTTATTGTTGCGAAAATTGTATGTTTGAATGTTTAGAAAAGTTGAGTCCTCTTTATTTAGTATGCAATTTCTTGTGAATGTGCGTGACTTCAGATTAGTCAAATTATTTGCACTACCATGGTGTGTATGATTCTGATAATAAATTAAAATATGATAACAAATTCCAGTTTAGCTGACAATCGTTGAGACCAGATGAGTGAGTGAGTCAAGAACTGATTTAGTGAACAAATTATTCATAGTGCAGTAAACAATATGTGCTACCAATCACTGTTTATGATTATGATAATAAATTAAAATAATATAATAACAAATACCAGTTTCCAGCACCAAGTGGCATAATAGACCGTTTTTTTACAGCTAAATTAACTGGAAGGGACTGACACCAGAAGCCTCGCACATTCAAGTTAAAGCTCTAACGTTAAAAATAAAAAGGTAGATACATTAGAGTTTTAAACTTACAGTTAGAGATTTGTTCAAAGCTTTATATATGAGTAATAATAATACTTTTTTTCACATGGTAATACAGTTATTGCTCTCATTTCGCACCGTCTGACTGATAAATATCTGTTGCTATTCTGTTCAGTTGCCGTCTCGCTCGGCTCATTAAGAACAGCACTGAACCGATAAAGGCCAAGATAGGAAAAGATCTTTATTGTAAATTCATTATAAATCAATTTTGAGGCTATTACCGCTAAATGGACCATCTAAAGCACCCACTTCATTATCGTCATGGTGGTAGTAAATGTACACAATTAAAGCATCTGTGAAATCCAGACATGACTTTCTTGGTTTATACAAATAACATCCCGTGAGATGCATATATAATCAAACCCTAGGCGATACTCAAAGCCGTATAGTGTTGTGCTCGCCGATATCGCTTTGCAAAACAGGGCAGATCTGTCTGCACACTCCATCTATTTTCTCAACTCGTGTTATTCTAATGGCTGAGACTGCTGGGAGTTTTCAAGCTCTGGTGGGAAATGGAAAACAAGCAAGAATTGCATAATGGTGTCTCTCTGTATTCCTTGCCCCCCTTGCTTATGCCCTGCAGAGGACGGAGCTTTTTATACGCCAGCCTGCAGACAAGACCAGGGTTCTGGGAGTCACTCAATCCCATCAGCACCTCAGAGGGAGTAGGGCGTCTCCTACAAGAGGACGCAGAGTCCTTCTATGACACATTTGTGTTCTAGGCATCCTAACCGAACATTTTTTATGAAGCCAATGTGTTTTTAGCACATTGTTGCATGGTTTCTACGGTTTTCCGTGTGGTTGCTTGATGATTTCTTTCTGGCCCAAATCTCTCTTATGTTCACACTTGGCACACTTGGTTTGGTTAGATTAAAACAATCTCTTTTGTGATTGCTCTGTTAGTGCGGTTCGTTTAAATAAGTGTGATGTCCAGTGTCTATTTGTTTTCCAGAAGTTATGAGCAATGAATAAATGTCCTTGTACTCGTTTAAACTATAGTTGTGCGGATTGTGCAATCCCACGGATTGTTGTCTATTAGAGCTGTGAACTTTGAATAAATCTGTTGAATGGCTCGTTACTTGAATGAAATTCGCAAGAGGAACTTTGTAGTTTTTGTTTTCATCTGAGCACTGAAAATGGTTTTGTGTGCCTTACTGGTGGATTTACAGTCTCTTGTTTCCTTTGGTTTGCTTATACAGTTCTGTTTTACCAGATTATGAGTAGGGCTGTCGCGATTCATCGATTTTATTAGACTATTCGATTTTTTAAAATCTTTGACTTCATTTTGCTCGCGTCGACTAAACATTAGATCTATTGTTTATAATACATTATGTATTTTAACAGTTTTGTTCAATAAAACCATATGATTTCTTGCTTTTGATACTTTATTTGAACTAATTATTATTGCCTCATTGCTATTATATATGTACTTTAAATTATTTTAAACGCTACTGTTCACTTACATCTATTTTTATTACCACAAAAAAATTAATTATAATTATAGGGCACTATGAAATCCATTTTATTTCCAAATTAATTTTTTTCCATTTTAATTTTTCTATACTCTATCATTTTTATATACGTTTTAATGGTTAAATAAAATTTTATTAATCAAAAAGCCTGTCTGGACACTTGCTTCTTGCACTTTATGTTGCACTTTAATTTTTTACTTTTGAATTTAATTTGGTTTAATGAAATATAGTTGAATAAAATAAGTAAAATTGTAGTTTTTTTGTGTGGGAAATTAATCGTTTAGATTAATTGATAAATTAGTCGATAGATTAATCGAAATAAAAATAGTCGTTAGTGGCAGCCCTAATTATAAGCTGTCATTCATATTTTGCTAATACTCAAAGTATCATATATATGCTAAGTCTTTGGTAAATTTAGTCCCATATAATGAATGTTAGCTTGAGGTGTCAAGAGACACCTCGAAGGTTCTGTCGTCAAGTTCTTCATTTCAAGTCCATTTTGAGCTGGCTGTGATCACACCTACCCAAAGCAATTTCAGGAGGTGTTTTGTTAGTTCATTAGCACTGGAGCTGTAAACAGCATTTTAGAAGTTTGTCAAGTTCAATATGGCTTGACACAAGTTGAACTTCATCTCATAATAGAATAAGAATGGTATGTTGTTTAAGTTTAGCCTTAAGTAACTCCCAGAGAATTTAGACTACTTTAAGCTAATGCTTTAGCTATGAATCAGCTTTGTTTAACTCAATTTATCAGATGTTTTAAACTGATTTCCCTTCAAAATCAGATTTTGAACCTTGACTTTTAAACTTCCTTGATACAGTTTATACATTTTGTGCATCAAAGATGTAGCTCATTGGTTAGCGCATATGCTCAGACACCCTATTACATTTCTTCTGTACAAATAGAATTAAAAAGCAGATTTTTGCTCTTTATTAGATGTGTGGTTGACCGTGGCTAGCAGAGTAGAGAAGAAATCCTGCAGCATGTTTGTGCTCCAGCTTGAACTGAAGCCAAACCTATCATTGGTGAACAAGGTCTAGGAAAAATGCTCTTTTAAGGAGAACCAAAATGTTGCCTAAACAGCTTCAGGATACCACATTGACGGCTGGATCCAGAAATAACAGGAACTAACTTGGTCATGAGGCTTGTTGGTGTGGATGTGCTATTTCAGAGGTGAAAATGGAAAATTGGTTTGTTTGGGACATTGCAGCCATTATGTTTTTCCGGTAACACTTTACAATAAGGTTCATTAGTTAACTACATTGGTTAACATGAACTAATAATGAACTGCACTTATACAGCGTTTATTAATCTTTGTTAATGTTAATTTCAACATATACTAATATATTATTAAAATCTTGTTAACATTAGTTAATGCACTGTGAACTAACATGAACTAACAATGAACATCTGTATTTTTATTAACTAACGTGAGCGTAGATTAGTAAATACAGTAACAAATGTATTGCTCATGGTTAGTTCATGTTAGTTAATACATTAACTAATGTTTAACTAATGAACCTTATTGTAAAGTGTTACCGTTTTTCCTAACTTTGTGCTTCCAACGTTTTTCCATGTACGTTACAACAACAAATTTACCAAAAATGCTTGCTTGCTGGTGGAAAATCCAGCTGGTAATGAATTTATAGCTGGACATTAGCAAGTCCAAGCTAGCCATTAGTGCTGATAACTTGTAGAAAATCTTTGACTAGCAGCAAACCAGCCTACAGTTGGTTATGCCATCTTAGCTGGTCTACCAGCTTGGAAACCAGGTACCAGGTTCCAAAAAAAGCTGTTATTCACTCATAATCTTCCCCTCTAGGAAGTTAACTGGTAATCATTGCAACTGTATTATTGAGTCAGTGAGACAAGAACTGATTGAGTCTAATTTGTGAACAGATCATTCAGGGAGGTTTCAAATGATTCATTAAAGATCTGACTCAAACAAATTCTTTGTTCACAATCACAAACTAATATCCTTAGAGCCTAAGCAGATAAATATCAAATTTTCATTTTTGGGTGAACTATCCCTTTAAGATTTTTCCCTGCAATTAATAATTAATTGTAGTGACTAGATCAGAGTCGGTAAGTCAGAGACTGATTCATTCTGATTTGTGAATGAAACTTTCTGTTTTTTTAAACCATTGAAATTAGTCATTGAAGATCTGACTCAAAATAATTATTTGTTTACAATCACAAACTAATGTGTTTTGGACAGATGTTAAGGTTTTCCCCTCCAGTTAACTGCTAATCATTGCAAACGGATTATTGACTCAGTAAGTCAGGAACTAATTCATTCTGATTTGTGAACAAAGTGTTCAAATTTTTTGAACCATTTCAATGATTCATTGAAGGTCTGATTCTTGACAAACCAAATTATTTGATCACAATCACAAACTAAGTTAGGGCAGATGTTTTGATGTTCCCCTCCACTCCACTAATGATCGACTGGATCATTAAGTCACTAAGAACTGATTCATTTTGGTTTGTGAATAAATCGTTCAGATTTTCTGAATTATTTCAAATGATTCTTAGAAGATCTGACGCAAAAGAATGATTTGTTCACAATCACAAACTAATGTGGTCAAGATAGATAAGGGGTCTCCAACCTTATGTCATTTGAGAGCTACTTTTTAAAAATGAAAGTGGCTGTGAGCTACCCATGTTTTATGATGCTTGAATTTCTTTAATAGCTCATCAATCCAAACTTTTATACATGGTATTATTAAAATGTGATGGAAATGTTCAAAAATACTGATACACACACACTGAAATAATTTCACTATGTTTTATGACGAAACCAACAAATAAAATTAGCAACACTATGCACCTTTTAATTGCATAAACTTTTTAATAAAAACATAAAAAATTATGGCATGTGTGTACAACATGTACAACATTTTATAAAATTATAATATGTATAAAATGATAAACCTCACATTTCAGCCTTTAAATCTTTTTATATAATATAATATATAATAATATAATATAATCTGAATGATATTTTATCTGCTCCATAAACAGTTCTACGTTAGCTAATATGCATTCTTAAAATCTCAGCACTTCAGATAACAAGGGAGGCTATTTTCCATCGACAAGTTAAGATTTACAACAAATATTTAGGTCAAATTTTCACATTGGTTTCAACAAAAACAGCAGGTAGGCTGAATGAAAATGTAAATCCACTGTCTGACAGCAGGTGGCACTTAAGTAAAAGCAGAAATAGAGCTGTTTCCCGGTAACCTCTGTTAACAAAGCAGCGCTGCACTTATAAACACTACTTTATTACACATTACACGGTGGGAAGATAAAAAACAAATGCCTTATGTCATGTTTTTTGTGTTGCACCTGTTTGAGACTCTTACTAACTTTGCATAATGCTGAGCAGTAATATCAATCAAATACGGGTTTAATGATAATTAAAATATGAAATGGGATAATTAAAATAACCTCACGGCCGGTATGTCAAAACATAATTAATTTGCATTGGAGGGGGTGGGACACCTGTCTATATTAGCTCACTCTGATTGGATGAAAAATACGTCTTGGCGAGCTACCTCCAATCAAGCTACTGGTATCTCGTGAGAGAGTGTTGGAGTAAAGGAAAAGAGCAACTGGCACATTTCTCAGAATGTCTTCTTTCTGTTCAACCAACAAAAGTCATACAAGTTTAGAAATGACATGAGGGTGAGTAAACAGAATGTGAATTTTTGGGTTGAAGCTGTTTTTAGCTGGATTTTCCAGCAGGCCCGTCATCTTAGTTTTGCTGTTGTTTTCTCACTGCATGGCTATGAGCTGATCTGTCTAGCGGCCAGTGCCCTATTTAGAGCAGCATGTGTCTGTTGATGCCACATGCATATGCAGTCTCAGGGAAAACTTGTTGACCTTGATTGAGATTCCATGGAAACCGAGGAACACGGCTGAATGGGAGCATGTGTGGATGCATCTGGGACGACTGTGGGTTGAGAAGCACAGCTCAAGGGAATCCAGCCATCATCTTCACATGGTGTATTTTTATCAAACCATCTTTGTCAACAAATGTCCCAGTCACTGTTGACAGCTGCTGCTGATGCTTGAGGGGTGGCGAGGGAATATAAGTGGAGGCTGAATAATGAAGTCGGCTGATGCTATCGGACCCGTTGACTCTGGAAGTTTGGTTATCATTTCAGATGAATATGTCTTAAGTAATCATAGGCTTTGTTCATATTTCCAAATCTGATTTGGTTTCAAATCTTTAGGGCTGACTGTTGGTGCTTTCATTTTGCAAATTATATTATCTGATACTTTTATTCAGATATTGTTGTGAATATTCACTGTTCTTTTTCTTTCCTAGATTCTACATCGAAAAAGGCTTTCATAACAGAGGTACGTTCCTTTAACACATATCAAGAATCTCTATTGCTAGACTGCAAGCGAACCTGTTTATGCAGGGATTGCAGTTTGGTGGTGTCTCATATTTTCACTCTTTACACCAGATGCCTTCATCGTCAGGCCAGCCGGCCCATGGGAAGAAGATCGGACACAGAGGTGTGGATGCTTCTGGAGAAACCACATATAAGAAGGTGCATTGCGCCTATTCAGTTTCAGCAACTTTTTCTAGATTTGATTCCATTCCGATTATTTTAGTTACTTCTAAGGATGCACACAATTCTGGAACCATATCAGCCAATATTCTACTTCTAATATTTTTTTTGTGTAATTTTTTTATGTTTTATATTGGTAGATATTGAATATTTAATTGTACATGCTCATTTTCTCTCTTTTTACATTTAGATTGCCTTTGCCATAATCTAACATTAACCTGAAATTAATCAGATTCTAGATTCAATATTGATTCCAGTTAGATTATTTTAGTTACTTCTAGGGATGGACAATATATCGGTACCATATCAGCAGATATTTTTTTTTATTTGAAAAAATCTAAAATATTTGCATTTTTATTTTTTATTTTATTTTTTATATCGGTTGATATTGTATATTTAATTGTACATGCCAGTTTCCTCTCTTTTTACATTTGGATTTTACATTACAAAATAGTGTTGAATTGTAATATTGACCATTCATCAGTTATCGGGCATAATATATAGAAAATAACTGTATATACAATAATAATAATAATATACAAGTTATTTATTGGTTTATCTGTATCGACCAGAATTGTAATATTGCTAATAAGCTCAGCAGAAACGTGGCACTAGGTGACATCAAAACAGAAAATGCAGAAGATAAATCTCTGGGTTTAGGGTTCATACTTATGTGACTCACATCATCCATATCAATGTGACACATCCTCCATATTCTCTTTAGACCACATCTTCAGCACTCAAGGGGGCCATTCAGCTAGGGATTGGCTACACGGTTGGCAACTTGAGTTCCAAGCCTGAGCGGGACGTCCTCATGCAGGATTTCTATGTGGTGGAGAGCATTTTCTTCCCCAGGTGCGCTATCTGTCTGAGGTTGAGGGTGGATGTGGAATTTCACATGCAATAAATGATCTTTTCTTTGTTCTTCCAGTGAAGGGAGCAACTTGACACCAGCCCATCATTTCCCAGACTTCCGTTTCAAAACCTATGCTCCTGTCGCCTTCCGTTATTTCAGAGAGCTCTTCGGGATACGGCCGGATGACTATTTGGTGAGAAATATAAGCTAAAGGCTGGATTTTATAATAAATGCTCGTATTTATTCAGGACTCGCGTAATTCATTGGCATTGTTCATGTTTGTGTTCATCTTTAGTATTCGCTCTGTAACGAACCACTGATCGAGTTGTCCAATCCGGGAGCCAGTGGCTCAGTCTTCTACGTCACCAAGGACGATGAGTTCATCATTAAGACAGTCATGCACAAGGAGGCGGAGTTTTTGCAGAAGCTTCTTCCTGGATATTACATGGTGAGTTGCTGTACTTTGACTGATGCACTTCAAATTAGTGGACAACTATTATAGGTTTTCAGTGTCCAATGCCTATATCGGACATTGAGCTGGGTGTATATATTATGCAACACTTATATATTGCATGATATAGTAATGATATGTAGCCTATATAAAAGGGAAATGCTTATTTTAGACAATATTAAATAAATTTTACAACTGACACAATGGTAATAAACTAATATTTATGGTCAAATATCAGCCGATTATCTGCCAGGCGAGTATTTATCGACTTTTGACATTTTTCAGCTACAAAAATTTCACTTTAAATATACAGTTTATGTTATTTTGTTACTTTTTGAGAAATTGTATATTGGACCATATCGTTTTTTGACTGATATTAGAATTTATCAGGCAACATTTTAAGCAAATATTTAGTGTTTTATTTTTTATTAATTCAGACAATAAATTATCGTCTGTTGGCCAGAACATTAAAATAATTCATGGACAAAATTGTATTATTGTTGCATCCTTATTTGAAACTAATGAGTAGTTTTAACATCCAATACTGATCGAGAGAGCAGGGTAATAAATGCTGCATGATATAATAGTTTAATTATATAAAAAAAATATGTAGCATAGATAAAATTGCTGAAACACTTATTATACATTATATTTAATGCATTTCAGAACTGACACTGTCACGAATTCGGTCCATGGACTTCCGTTTATTCACCACCAGAGGTCACCCTTTCCATTACATTAACTCTCGCACAACTCAAACTGTTGCATAGCACCCCGGACTACATTTCCCATCATTCATTGCACGGTTTGCACACTGCACTGATTGCACTCATTGCACACAGCTGTTTCCTATCATCTCACTCACTATATAACACCCACTCATACTGCCATTCTCTGCTGAGTATTGTTTAGCCCGTACCCCATTCCTAGTCTCGGTGCTTAGCCAGTTAGTTTTCCTAGTTCCTGTTTCCTTCCCGTGTTTCCTTGTTTTGCCTTGCCTTGTCGGTTTCCTCGGTGCTGATCTTTGCCTGTCTCCCTGGATTTATCCCTCTAGTCTCGCCCCTGTGATTCTGTCTGCTGATCGTCGACCTACGCTAGCCCTAGGACTATTCTTGTGTTTTGCCCGCCAGATACCTGTTTGCCATTGTTTGACCCTGCCTGCTATGACCACGTCTCTGTCTTCTGTTCAGAATAAAGCTTGCACATGGATCCACACGTCTCACGTCTCTGTCACCCCGTTACAGACACAATGGTGAACTAATGTTTATGGACAAATATTGGCTGATTATCTGCATGGCCGGTAGTTTTTGGTGTATCACTGATACAGACCTCTACTATTTACATTTCTGAGCTACAGTAATTTCGCAGTAAATGCATAAGTTGTTATGTTGTTCGTTTTTGAGAAACAATATATCGGTACCATATCGGTTATTGACCGATATTAGAATTTATTAAATGTTTTTGTTTAAATTATTAACACTGTTTTATTTGAAAAATATTGGTTATTGGCCATAGCGTGAAAATAATTATCGGCTTACTGGTATCAGCCAGAATTTGATTATATTTACATCCTTTTTTTAAATGAATGGTCAACCGATATTGGCTTTCAGTGTCCGATACAATATCTAGAGAGTAGATTGGCTTCAGTATCTATATTCTGTATGATATAATACATTGTAATGATAGAAAACAAGTTGTAGCCTTAACAAAATTACATTATATTTAATGTATATATTAGTTTATCAGCCTGGCCGATATATCGGTATATCACTAATGCAGCCCTTTATACGTTTTTCAGCTAAAATAAGGTTTAAGCTAGGATAATATTTAATATTTTATATTATATTTTAGTTTAATATTCTGTACTTTTTGAGAAACATGGGTTACACTTTTTTTCGATAGTCCACTTTAGACATTCTACTAACTATAAGTAACTTTGTAACTACATGTCAACTACATGTCAACTAATTCTCATTAATTTGCAACTACATGTCTACTAGCTCTCAGAGTAGACTGTTAGGGTAGGTTTAGGGTTAGTAGAATGTTGACAAAGAAAGTGTTAGAAGATATTAAGCAGACAGTCTACTAATACTCTACTAACTGCTAGTTGACATGTAGTTGCAAAGTTACTTGCTGTTAATAGAATGTCTAAAGTGGACTATCGAAATAAAGTGTTACCGAAACATGCTTTCCAACCTATTATCACATGCTGTCACAAATCAACCGCCTGGTTAAACAACAACACTGCTGTTTACCCAACAAGCTATTTTGAACAAATTTCTCCTGAGGAAATATGTCTACTATTTACCCGAATAACGAAACAAATGACACAATTAGCATGTAAGCTGTGCTCGTTCCAGCTTTCTGTCTCTAGTGGACCATTTTAGTCCACAGTATAAGTACAAAAGGGTTCGGTTTCCAAGAGAACATGAGTTTTTTTCAGTAGATGATGCCTAAATGGGTTCTCAGTGTCAGCAGAGTCTAACCAGCGACTGGCTTGGCTTGTTCCATCCATTCATCTGGAGCTAATGAGCCCATGAATGGTGACAGATCAGTTGTTGTTTAGCAACAATGCTGACCTTGGCCAGTTCGTGGTCTACAGAAACCTGTCTTTATTACTGTCTAGCTCTTTTCCTCATTCTGTTTCTCTTCTTTGATCATATCTTGTAGGACATGTCACCTATGCGAAGGTGATGCGTGTCACAAAGCTTTTCTAGGTTGGATATCCGCTTCATTGCTTTGCCTTTGTGTGGTGATTTTTAATAGAATTTAAACTCCAAACTAATTGGAATCAGGTGGTTTTATTACGCTCTGGAACATTAGCTGGCAAAATGAATGTCATTGACTTAAGGAAGGTGTTTTGTGGTGTTGAAATGGAGTGTTTTGTATCTGGAATGCGAAAAAACAAATAACTTTTACTTCAATTTAATGCGTAAATGCTATTAATATACTTGGATTAACAAAAGTGTGATTTGCATGCTTTTCTGTAGAACACAAAAGATGTTTTGAAGAATATTCACGCTTCACTTTTCCATATTGTGACGCCATCAAGATTAAAAAAATGTCAAAAAAGCTAAATAAAAGTATCATAAAAGTTATTTTTGTGTGAGGAAAAAGCCGAAAAATTATTTGATTAATATCTAATTTTTGTTTTCACAAATTCAGACTTGATTTGCAAGTTCATCAAATTTAAAATTGGAATAAAAATGAATAAATAATGACAAAACTGTAATTTTGGGGCAAAATATTTCTTTAAAGAATAATAAATTAATTGGAAAAGGCTGAAAAGTTGTTCTTTGCTAAATATCTCATTTCAGGGTTTCTGTGGGTCTTAAAATGGTCTTTAAACGTATTCACCCTTCCACAAATTAAGCCCTAAAAGGTTTTCAGCTCTGATCAATCAGAGCTAAAAGACTTCAATTCATAAAGTCATGGCATTAAATGTTGTATACACTGCAAAAAAAATTTAAAAACCAAAACTATTTTCAAATGTTGATGCATTGTTAATACAAGACATTTACTTTTAGAGACCATATTGACATATTGTGTTCAATTCAATTTATTTATAACATTTTCTTTACTTCTTTACTAAAAAGGTCTTAAACATTCAAAATGTACCTTCATAAACCCTCCAGAAACCCTGTCATTTGTATTTTCACATATTTAAACTTATATTGCAAGTTCGTCAAACCTGGCACAACAAATTTTGGCACACAGAATTTCAATATCGGGTGAATAAATGATGACAGATATGTAATTTCAGAGTGAACTATTCCTTTAAAGAATAAATACTTTTCACAAAGCATGTAACCAATATAAATGTACACGTTCTTCCACAGATGTTTAGCACTGCATGGATGACTTACGTTTGAATCTTTGTTGACTAAAATAAACAGATGTGCGTTGCAATATTTTTAAGAACAGATCATTGAAAAAATTGTTGCTGTCATATATTCATCTACATACTGTTCCAAATCTGTGTGACTTTCTTTTTTCTGTAGAACACAAAAGATGTTTTGAAGAATATTCACGCTTCACTTTTCCATATTGTGACGCCATCAAGATTAAAAAAATTTCAAAAAAGCTAAATAAAAGTATCATAAAAGTTATTTTTGTGTGAGGAAAAAGCCGAAAAATTATTTGATTAATATCTAATTTTTGTTTTCACATATTCAGACTTGATTTGCAAGTTCCTCAAATTTAAAATTGGAATAAAAATGAATAAATAATGACAAAACTGTAATTTTGGGGCAAAATATTTCTTTAAAGAATAATAAATTAATTGGAAAAGGCGGAAAAGTTGTTCTTTGCTAAATATCTCATTTCAGGGTTTCTGTGGGTCTTAAAATGGTCTTTAAACGTATTCACCCTTCCACAAATTAAGCCCTAAAAGGTTTTCAGCTCTGATCAATCAGAGCTAAAAGACTTCAATTCATAAAGTCATGGCATTAAATGTTGTATACACTGCAAAAAAAATTTTAAAACCAAAACTATTTTCAAATGTTGATGCATTGTTAATACAAGACATTTACTTTTAGAGACCATATTGACATATTGTGTTCAATTCAATTTATTTATAAAATTTTCTTTACTTCTTTACTAAAAAGGTCTTAAACATTCAAAATGTACCTTCATAAACCCTCCAGAAACCCTGTCATTTGTATTTTCACATATTTAAACTTATATTGCAAGTTCGTCAAACCTGGCACAACAAATTTTGGCACACAGAATTTCAATATCGGGTGAATAAATGATGACAGATATGTAATTTTAGAGTGAACTATTCCTTTAAAGAATAAATACTTTTCACAAAGCATGTAACCAATATAAATGTACACGTTCTTCCACAGATGTTTAGCACTGCATGGATGACTTATGTTTGAATCTTTGTTGACTAAATCGTATTTGATTTTTTAAATGTTTGTTTGCTGCAGAACTTGAATCAGAATCTTCGCACCTTATTGCCCAAGTTCTTCGGGCTGTACTGCATACAATCGGGCGGGAAGAACATTCGGATGGTGGTCATGAACAACGTTTTGCCCAGGGTGGTGCGCATGCACCTCAAATACGACCTGAAGGGATCCACCTACAAGCGACGGGCCTCTAAAAAAGAGCGGGAAAAGGCGAGGCCCACTTTCAAAGACCTTGATTTCATGCAGGACATACCAGACGGTCTCATGCTGGATACAGACACATACAATGCCCTGGTCAAGACGTTACAGAGAGACTGTTTGGTAAGTTCTCCACAGTGTGCTGCTGTCTAGAGTGGACATGCCATTCAGAACGAAAATTGATGTGTTTTTGTTGTTTAGGTCTTGGAAAGCTTTAAGATTATGGATTATAGTTTGCTGCTGGGAGTTCACAACATCGATCAGGCGGAGAAAGAGCAGCAGATGGAGGGATCTCAGGGCAACAGTGATGAAAAGAGGCCGCTGGCACAGAAAGCACTCTACTCCACTGCCATGGAGTCCATACAGGGAGCGTCGGCCTGTGGAGAGGAGATTGACACCGAGGACACGTGAGTGGCCGAAATTAGTCCACGTTTTGACACATATAAAGGATATTTAAACAGATATGTGACACATTTTCAGATGCATCAAAAAAATATGATAAAGTAACGGATGCAGTGACAAAATTTTGGCCGATATGATAAAGCTTAGTAATTTTTCTTCATGGTATTACTAATGACCGATTCATGGAATTCTATACTATTTTGATACTTTTTTTCTTTCTTTTATAAAATCTGAATTTGTGTTTGTAATTTTTATAAAACCTGGATAAAATTGAAGTCCTGTCCAGTTAGATATCCTGTTTCATCTGGAAATGAATGCTGTGGAAGCTAAAGGATTGCAAACAACAAATTCATGTTGACTAACCAAAAACAAAAAAACTTTTTTAGAAGTGAAAAGAAACGTTTTTTATTTTTGCTTTGTTTTGTGTTTTTATTTTCTTAACTTTTTTATTTGATTTGATTCTATTTAGACTTTATCAGTCATTTTTTTCTCTGAAATGATTTTTTAAGATTTAGCTAACTTTGGGAAACAAAATTAACATGCTTTTCAGCATGTTTCTGTTTTTATTGAGTAAATAAAACGTGTTTTTTCCCTTGAAATTGTGTTTGTAATCTTTATAGTGTCCTGTTAGAGATTCTGGTTCATCTGGAAATGTGTCACATTATAGAAGTAAAAACCTGCAAACAACAAATTCATGTTGGCTAAACACAAAAAAAATTTTTTAGAGGTGAACAAAGACATTTTTGTTTTCTTTTGTGTTTCTTTTTCTGTTTTCTGTTTGTTTTGATCTTATTTTTATTTTATTTTGTTTGATTTTATTTAATATTTATATAAATACAGATTTTTAGAAGTGAACAGACTTATTTGTTGTGTTTGTTTTTTTTGTTTTGTTTTCTTTTTCTTTCTTTTATCTTTTTTTTGTTTAGTTTTTTCCCATTTCATGTTTATTAGCAATTTTTCTTCTTAAAGGACTTTTTTTTTTTTAAAGATTTAGCCAACTTTGCTAAACACTTTTCAGCACTGTTACAATTTTGTTCCCAGAGGTATAGCTACATGTTTAATTTCAGTATTTAGCTAGGTTTATACTTTTTATTTATTATTATTATTATTATTATTATTTTTAAAGCTTTCATAGTTATTTATTTGCTTATATTTTTTGCCTGTTAGGATGGGTGGTATTCCTGCAGTCAATGGAAAAGGAGAGCGTCTGTTACTCTACATTGGAATAATCGACATCTTGCAGTCTTACAGGTGGTTGCGTCAATCTCTCAGACTCATGTCACTTACTATTTACATCATGAAGTGTGTGATTCATTGCTGCCAGTATGATTTGGAAGCACCATGGAATGACTTTTTTTGTTTTCTGTTAGGTTAATAAAGAAATTGGAGCATACGTGGAAGGCTCTAGTCCATGATGGGGTAAGAAATACATTGCATTTCATTGGCTATCATCTAGAATAGACCTTTGAAATACATCAACACCGTTGTCCCTTGCAAGGTGCTCCATTTCATCACTTTGGATGAAAAGCTTTGGCCAAGTCAACATTCAGCTGTGTTTTCAGACTCTGTGGTCTTCGACCTCCACTATAATTCCTCCTACTTCCTTCATTTTCATATTAATAAAGCATGATCTGCCACGGCACATTAGCATGAATGGGGTTTAGTGACAATTATGGGGTTTTGGAGGAAATGCTTGTGAAATGCACTAATTTGGGGCCGTTTTTTCTCAGAGTTTGTGCTAATTGTGCTATTGCTGGATATGAAGCGTACATGCATGTACCACACACACACTCATTTTTCTCTCGGCTCAGCAGTGAATAATGGAGATTTCTCCAACCCTGCCTGTGACGCATCAGCCTACGCCATACTGCGAATGGCTCACAGTTCATTTGCATGCTAATTAGGTGTTATTTATAGACCTAGAGCTGGTGTATCTTGATCACGTCAGCTGGAGGTGACAGATATATATTACCTAAAGGTTGACTGGTTGTCTCCAGGAATAATGTATGTTAAACTGAAAAATGTCATGAGAAATTAGTAAATATGAATGTAGTTTGTACTTTGGCTCTCCAGTCAAGCGTATGTTGACAGTATATTGTAAATGAATGCATGTTTTTGTATGATTAACATGCGTAATGTAAACAAATGTGACAGGTCCAATGCTATTTAAGCTCTATCACAGAAGTTTTAGCACAGATTACCACAGAATCATTTTCATTTAAGAATCAGAATTTGATTTAAAGCCTGCATGGATATTATTAGTATTGAACAAACTGTAATTTGTGATTTTCTCAACGGGAATAAGTCAGAATGTACTGTAACTTTTCAGATTGATTCTGATGGTTCACTTATTCTGTCTCACTTTCACTCTTCAGGACACAGTGTCTGTTCACAGACCGTCTTTCTATGCGGACAGGTTCTTCAGGTTCATGAGCACTACTGTATTCAGAAAGACTTCCTGTGAGTGAACTGATTCTGAGTTGAACTTACATTGCTCAATTTCATAGATTAATTTCATATTCTGCATGAAATATTATTGATAAAGTAATAGCGATGCACCGATATTGAAGTTCTGCCTGATACCGATAAATATTTATTTTACAAACCAATAGCCGATAAATGGCTCTTGATAAAATTTTACAGTATTTGGTCCAAATAAATTAAAAATAAAATGCTTAACTAAAATTAATGATATTAAATGCTACAAATTAATTTAGGCATCACAGACAAACCAATAGCCGATAAATGGCTCTTGATAAAATTTTACAGTATTTGGTCCAAATAAATTAAAAATAAAATGCTTAACACTAAAATTAATGATATTAAATGCTACAAATGAATTTAGGCATCACAACATTTTAATGTACAGTAGGAAAATGGATATTCATCAATGGATATTCAATCGATAGTTATGCTGTACGATTTGCTAAAGATTACATTTAACAGTGTTAGTAAATTATATTATGAAATACTAAAATTTCTATGACTAAAAAATAATGAAAGCTATATAGAAATATAAAAAAGCACTATAGAAATATTTTTTTTAAACTAAATAACAAAAGCACAACAAAATTACCTAAACTTAATTTAAAACTGAAAATATAAAAAATTAAATCTAATTCAAAATCTTAACGAATATTATAATAGTATAGAAATAATACTAAAATAGCACTGCATACAACAAAAGCATGAAGTGAACATGAGCTGTCAAACAGACAAAATCATTAGTGCTTTAAAGATTAACTTTAAGTGAGCATTAGATAATGGAAAAGGTAATCCAAATAAAAAAAAAAAAAAAGATGAAATGAGCATGTACAAGTAAATATCTGGTATTGATCAATTTTATAAATCTGTAATATCGGCCGATAACTGATAAAATTTTGATATATTGTGCAACAATAACATCTAAAATTTAAATGCCACTTATCATGTCACCAAATAAAAAGACAAGTTAGTTATTATCTAGTGGCTATCATACTACAGTTGATATTTATTTTTAGAGAAAAATTAAAGCCACAGTGTTTACAAGTTTTCAGGAAGATCCTAACCTTAACCCTGCTAATGAAATAAATTAAATACTTAATTTGTGCTTATGATATTGAACCTGTTTTAAAATTGAAGTACATTTGTAAACCTGTTTCTTTCAGCACTGAAATCCTCTCCGTCAAAGAGGGGTCGTGGGGGTCTGGCTGCGGCCAAGTACAGCGGTCCCGGAGCAGCCTGGTCGGCCAGCCAGTTGCCATTTGTTAGAGATGATAACATCTATGACCTGAGAGGAACCCGAAGCTTCCCCACACTGGAAGATGATGGTAAACAATAGACAAAGTACATTCTTTGTTCTCAACCATGTGGACTTCATGACTTTAGGCACATTTTTAAATTCGACCCGGTTTTAGGTCGGACGGATGTGCTTCCCTGCACCCCTCCCTCGTTCGAGGAGGCCACTACAGCCTCCATCGCCACCACGCTTTCCTCCACCACCTCCCTGTCCATACCAGAACGCTCCCCATCAGACACCTCCGAACACCTGCGCTACAGGTAACACCCGGTCTGTCCATCTGTAATATTTCAGCGTCTCGGCCATAGCAGGTACAATAAACTCTCTGTTCTCTTTCGTACAGGAGACACACCCAGTCCAGCCATGAAGAAACGTAAGTCAACAGAGACTAGTCTGCTATCCTAGTTTCTATCCTGTAGTCTGCTTCTAAGACTTCTGAAGCCGTATGGTAGTTTTGTGACTGAAATGACCAAGTTTGTTTCCTTAGCAGACTTTACAATGTTTATTCCTCTCTTGGACTTAATGGAAGAAGAACGATTCGTTCCTTAGTGATGTTGTTCATGTGGTTTGGTTGAGCTTTCTGCTGATGTTGTTGTAGAATGCAGGATGAGGACCAGCAGACCATCACAGTGGAGGTGGAAGTGGAGGGACGATATGACAGCGAACCCAACCTCGTGGCTCCCCAGGTATCGCCGGAGATCAGGTACGCACTCAAAACTGAGAATCTGCTTGCAGATAATATTTAATATTTACTTATGAAAGCCAGATATTGTTGGATATGTTGAAAAGATGGTCTCGAAGTGTAATGAAATTAAGGGCGAGTCAAAAAAAAGATGATTTAAATGCAAATGCATTGTCGCTGAATCAAGAGCAGTGGGAATGAGGAATTAGAAAGGTGCTCCATTAAGCTGAGCTCACCTGCTGAAGCTCCTTATAGTGATGGGAAAACGACACTATGGCAACTGCCACAGAGGAACATAACCAAACAGGAAGCACCTAATCACACTGGCAATAAGTACCCAAATGTTTTTGTGTTAGTCAGGACCAGTGGCAGTATGCCCCAAAATATGATTTCTATAATAAATAGTAATATAACATGAAAGTATAGTTAAATGTATTTATTCCTTCTTTATTTAAATAATATTTATTTATTATGTAATTAAAATATTTATTATTTATTCTTCCTCATTTTACTGCAAATCAATGTGACTTTTGAAGCTTTGAAGATATTTTGAAGAAAGTTCATGCTGCACACTTCCATACAAAGAGAGTACCACTAAATACAATTAAAACTAGTAAAAATTACAGTTTTTGTAAATTGATTGAGCTAAAATAAATAAAATAAAATGTATATATTAGATGAAAAGCTTAAACTTAAAAAACATAAAAATGAGAAACGGAAATAAATAAATTAAAGTACTAAAATTACAAAAAAAACTAAAACTGAAATAAAAATAAATTAACCCCTTAACTGTCACCGTCCCACCTGTGGGAAACTTGGCGCTCTTTTTTGTTGTCCTTTTACTCTGTCAAATCTTTTAGTAATCATCATAAATTATGTATCACTTGAAAGCTTAGAAGCCCAAGATTCATCCTGTGAAAACCATTTTGAAATTGGACATTGCGTTACCATGGAAATGGTACTTTAAAATCTTTTGGCAGTCTCCTCCCCCTTAGTGGGCAGTGTCTGGTGTCATATTACAAAATGCATTACGGTCTTTTAGAATCAAACCTTTTTTATAATCTTGACAAAAAACATATCATTGGAAAGGTCTGAGTCTCAGGATTACATATATTTTGAGATATATAATATTGACAGAGAAATCTAGACATTTGTGACAGAAAAATGCATAAAAATAATTAAATGGAGTTTTGACACCCGGTGGCTGTTTGTGATATAACGCCCTAAATAAAATCTCACAGGAACCTCAATTTTTTTCATATCAATTTCAAATTTGGAACATAACTTATTTAGACATAAGGCTTTAATTTTATACCAATTTTAGAGTAAAACCTGTTATGTAAAATATTGATTATATATCAAATCAAATAAATTTTTTTATTTAGAATACATTTAAACTTCTATAAATTTTTGATACTTTAATTTTTTGAATAAATTCCACTTTTGCAATAATCTGCTTTGGCCTGTATTCCAAAGTGTTCATAAATTACAACAATTTAAGTTTGGATGGTGCACTTTCCTGCCTATTTAAAAAAAATGGGGGGGTGACAGTTAAGGGTTTTTTAAAGCTGTATTGAAAAAATAATAATAAAAATGACAAAGGCACATAACAAATTTACTAAAATGTAAGCAAAATTTAAAATGACAACTGAAAATATAAAAATATAAGTTAATTCAAAATATTCATGAATATAATAAATGTCTATAAATAATAATAAAATAGCACTGCATACAACAAAAGTATATAGTGACCATGGGCTGTCAAAAAGTGCCAGAAAAGTGGTCCATAAAATCTAGACTCTATATTCCAACTTTTCTGAAGCCATCCAATAGTTTTGTGAGAAGAACAGAGTGACGTTTGATGATTTATTCCCTGAAAATCTCTCTATATTTTTTGTATTTTTCTCCTCCACATGTTTAGTGAGGCTGCAGAGACGTTTCTAGAAGCCTCATCCTCCTCCGTCCCGGCGAGCCCCAGGATAGTGGTAGAATCTGACGGCGGCAGTCAGGCCTCGGGCTGTACAAGCCGTGCCTCTGTGGACGAGGATGATGATGTGCCAATTACAGACATTTATTTTGTAAGCCCTCCACTCCTCTGAACTAAATATATGTTGTTTTTAATAATTTTGTGTGGCTTTTATATAGAAAAATGTATCAGAGAAGAGTAAGAACCACCAAAGGTCAAAACATAAAAGAACATAATCAGATGTGTCTGCACTGCAAAAAAAAATGTATCAGTATTTTTTTTGTCGTACTTTCCAATAAAATTAAGTAAAATATTTTTTGTATTTTTCTCCTCCACATGTTTAGTGAGGCTGCAGAGACGTTTCTAGAAGCCTCATCCTCCTCCGTCCCGGCGAGCCCCAGGATAGTGGTAGAATCTGACGGCGGCAGTCAGGCCTCGGGCTGTACAAGCCGTGCCTCTGTGGACGAGGATGATGATGTGCCAATTACAGACATTTATTTTGTAAGCCCTCCACTCCTCTGAACTAAATATATGTTGTTTTTAATAATTTTGTGTGGCTTTTATATAGAAAAATGCATCAGAGAAGAGTAAGAACCACCAAAGGTCAAAACATAAAAGAACATAATCAGATGTGTCTGCACTGCAAAAAAAAATGTATCAGTATTTTTTTGTCGTACTTTCCAATAAAATTAAGTAAGGGCTGCAATATAACAAAGAGTGAAAAATTTAAGGGGGTCTGAATACTTTCCGTACCCACTGTATATATAAATTTCAACAAAAAAAATCCAATGCTGTAACTTTAAAATTCATGGTATATTCTATGATTTATTCTGAATTAAATGTATCTTGATTAAAGGATGTTTACATATTTTTACTTGGTCATGTTTCTCCAAAAAAATCAAAAGAAAAAATAAGGAACTGTATATTGCATAAAGAAAAATGAAGCCTATTTTAGAACCAGAAGCATTTTTGCATTTTGCATTTTTATGAAAAAATTAAAGAATATTTTCCACTAAATTCGCATTGACATTCTTATTACTGTCATGCAAAAAGCAACAAGAATATATTACTTAAATTGTAAAGTATGTATACGTCATGTTAGTATTTGCTATATTTGCTATTACTTTTTTCTTTTTTACTTAATTACAGTTACAAGCATCTCAAAATTTCAGAAATGTAAGGCTTTCATACTTAACTGTCATGAAAATAATGTCACAGCGGTAATAAAAATAGGACTTTTAGATTTTATTCATGTAAGATCGAATTCAATTTTTGGGTGAATTTAACCATGACATGTTTTTGCTAGACTGTGAGATTCATCCAGTAGTAAACAGTGCTAATGTGACCATTGTTGGATTACTGGTAACTAAAGGAAACGTCTCCAACACTAGATGTGTTTGGTCTCTGTTGGCACGTGGGTGGGTGTTTGTGTGCCGAGGTGTTAGGAGCTCCGCTGGTCTTTATTTGTATCTTCTGCATGACAGTATAAGACCCATTGAAATGAAGTTCCAGTCCTTTTGTTTATTTCTAAATGCTGAGGATCATTGTGTGTTCATTTTGAATGACACCAGTACAATATACACATTCTGTCCCATGAATGACAAAACACATGGACGTGCCAATGCATCTACAGGGATGTCTCCGAGGACAGCCAAGAAAAACGGAGAAATAGCCATCATTATCATTTGTTTGACACATTGAGGCTCTTAAAATCGGTCGTGTGCTGAAAAGGGGCCTAGAGATGCACAAGCGCCACCTCTTGAATTATTCATCCATTAACACCCTGCACCTTCGCTCTTTCCTCTTATTAATGGAGCTGTCAATTTTTTCATTTATCGACTGCTAAACAGCACTTCATCTCCTTGACTTTTTCATTACCATTCTGCCATCTTTCATTATTTGTCTTCCATCTCTGTTTGTCCATGTCTCTTGTAAGTTCTCTGATGGCAGCGTCTGTGTTTGTCAGCCCGTCACACACAGAAGGCGGCACACTGTAAGTTTTATAACTGAAACACTTGAAACTAGTTTTAGAGGTAGTTAATCAGAACAAGTTAGCCTCTGAGGTCAGCTGTATATCTAGACTATTGTAGCTGTTTTGTAACCTTTGACTGTTAGAATTAAACAGGCTGTTGCTGTTACTGTACCTTTAAGACTTATGTATGCAAATGAGCCCACCATAACAAGTGTGAAATTGTTCTGAAAACTTGAGCTAAATAATTGCAGCTGCTCAGTATATACAGCCGTATAAGTCACAGCTTCAGATTACAGTAAGCTGTTTCAACATTGTGAAAATGACAGGGTTGTTAAACTAAAATCATTAAAAAAAATTACTTTAAATAAAATAATTAAGTGAAATATAATAAAACGAAACTTCATTTCAGCTAGTTTCCAAGGCAACATTTCTCGTTTTCATTTAGTTCAACTTGTAGTTGTAGTAGGATAACTAAAATCAAAATACAATTTTATTAAAACTGTATCGAGATATATATATATATATATATATATATATATATATATAGAAATGAATAAAAATGTCAAAAATGCACAATAAACGTTTTTAA